>NW_026059428.1:0-66693 GCF_023721935.1 Panthera uncia
ACTGAGCCACCCAGACACCCCTATTAATGGGGAATTTAAATTCAATTCAATAACGTTTCAGTTCTATTAAGTGAACACCTAGCAGACTGAATGAGTAACTGAAAACATCCTATCAATGAAGCACTTTCTAGGCACTTAACACTTGCCCAGAGTCTGTGGAAAGCCCAAAAGGAAATAGGAAAAACTCCCAAGGATTTTCTGGTCTTGTTAGAGAGGTAGGATTTACATATATGTGGAGCACTTACAAAGAATGAGTAGCTTCTGGGCCAATGTAATTCCTTCTCTAGGCAAGCTGATCTGCAAACACAAAAGAAACAGAAAATAGTCAGGACGTGATAAAATGTTAGGGATTTTAGAATTCCAATCTATACTAGGATTACATACTAGGATATGTATGTATGTATATAAGATGAATGCATGCAAATTTGGGGCAGAGAAGAAGCCTAGAATGTAAACCAGCTGCCTTTTTAGTGAGGTGGGATTGTGATTTTTTTTTTAACTCTAAAAATTTTCCTTAATGCTATTGTGTTAATAAGTAGAGGAAGCTTTCTAAAGTCTACGGTAATTTGGATCTACAACAAAAAGATCATTCCCAAAGACTGGGAGGAAATGGGAGACAGTAAAAGAATCAGGTGTAAACAACCTTTCAATTTTGGTAAATTCTAACCAATTCTCCTTGGCTGGGGACAAACGATAAGAAACCTGTAATATTTAGAAAACACATTAAAACAAAGCTGAAACATCTCTTGCATGCAGGCTTAGGGTAATTCATTTGATTAAATGGGTGTGCAGAAAGGAGACAGTTTCCCTTGAAGTGAACAATTTCGATGTCTAATTTGAGGTCAGATCCCTTTTTACAGAAGACTTTTTTTTTTTTTTTTTTTTTTTTTGGTCTGGCACATTCGGCAAATGGTAAGCCCCTCCTGCTTGTCCTCTGTCTGGATTGCTTACTCTGGGAAATGAAAGGATGGCATGGTCTGTGAACCGGCAGTTATTCTTCTTTGCCTGCATATCATGTTGGCTTTTTTGTAAGAAAAATCATAAGAACATATAAAAGTTTTTGATGAATAGAACCCTTTATTTTTAGCAGAAAATGGATGGAGCAGTTTGGGGCTTTGCAGCTGCCTGTTGCTCTTATGTGAGCACCTCCCACAGCCTTGACTTTTTATTCTGCTGCGTACTCGGTGCCAAGATTTACATGGTCGCTGTGGGGAACAACTGGATTTAGCATAAGTAAGAAAAACTGCTTTTCCCCTGGGGCGAGACAAAAAGGATAAGTGCACAAGGCGCAGAGACAATATTATCAGGAGTTATATTCCTGTTCAGCTCTTTTATTCACTCTGAATCCTGGATTCTATTGCAAATAATAAAAGCAAGAAGCCAGTTGGCTTGAAGCCAAGGTCTGGGATTAGCAGAAGAGACTATTTTGTTTGGGGCTAAAAATATGTTGGTCCGTGATGGTTCTATACATTACAAGTAGGGCCATTTGGATTACACATTGTTTTTTTTCCATAAGCTGAGATATTGCCAAGAAAGTACAAATCAATGACGATTTGAATGAGGGAAAGACGAGTTGCTGTCAGAGCACCCGAGAGCCCAGGCGGTGCTCTTGCACACCTGTTACTGCTTGGCACACCTCAGTTTGCTCCGTGTTCTCCGAGGCTGGGTGGGATTGCTATTATCCCCTTAACAACCTGCACCATTTTCCAAATGACATCAATTTTTTTTCCTTTTCATTCTCCCCTCAAATATCCCCCCCCTGCTTCCTGCGCACCCCCCCTCCAAGCTAGATTAAAGTGGTTGCAAGAACTCATTTTGAATTCAGGCAAACCTGGATTGGAATTCTAGTTTCCCCACATGTCACCTATCTCTGATGATCCTAGGGAAATTACTTAAGTTTTCTTTACTTCAGTTTCATCATTGATAAAATGATGAATAATAATAGTACAGATCTCCTTGGGGTTCGTGGAGACTAACGGGGCAGTACATAAAGATCATGATGCACCGCATCTATGCAAAGAATATCGCATAGTAAGTAATGAAATTTTACCTTGATAATTATTGCAGGGTAAAGTGGTATTCAGAGGGAAATTTATAGCTCAAAAATATAAAAAAATAAGAAAGCTTTTAAAAATGAAACAAGCAAAAAATTAAAAAAAAATGAAACAAGCATCCAACTGAAAAACTATGGAAAAGACAGAAGATGTTTATGTTATAAACTGGATAACTTCTATTTCTAGATATATGGAAGACTAGATGTCCAGAGAAAGTCTTCCAGTATGGAATTTAAAATTCTGGATGAAACACAAAAAGAATGAAATCTTGCCATTTGTAATGATGTGGATGGAGCTAGAACGTATTATGCTAAGCAAAATAGGTCAATCAGAGAAAGACAAATACCATAGTATTTCACTCATTGGTGGAATTTAAGAGACAAAACAGATTAACATATGGGAAGGAGGAGAAAAAAGAGGAGAGAGGGAAACAAACCACAAGAGACTCTTAAGGACAGAAAACAAACTGAGGGTTGATGAAGGGAAGTGGGTGGGGGATGGGCTAGATGGATGATGGGTATTAAGGTGGGCACCTGTTGTGATGAGCACTGGGTGTTGTATGCAAGTGATGAATCACTGAATTCTCCTGAAACCAATATTGCACTGTATATTAACTAAAATTTAAATTAAAAAGATAATAAAAAATAAAATAAAATTCTGGACAAAGCATACTTTTAAAAATCTTCTAGGGGTGCCTGGGTGGCTCAGTCGGTTAAGCATCCGACTTCGGCTCAGGTCATGATCTCGCGGTCCGTGAGTTCGAGCCCCGCGTCAGGCTCTGGGCTGACAGCTCAGAGCCTGGAGCCTGTTTCAGGTTCTGTGTCTCCCTCTCTCTCTGACCCTCCCCCATTCATGCTGTCTCTCCCTGTCTCAAAAATAAGTAAACGTTAAAAAAAATTTTTTTTTAAATCTTCTAAAATATTTGGCTGGCCTACTGTGAAAATGAAGACTATCCTTGCTATCGGTAATAAAAGAGTAAGAATCTGGAGCACTTGGGTATCTCAGGCGGTCAAGCACCTGACTCTTGGTTTTGGCTCCAGTCATGATCTCATAGTTCGTGAGTTCGAGCTCCGCGTCAACTCCACACTAAGTGTGGAGCCTGTTTGACATTCTCTCTCACTCAATAAATAAATAAACAAACATTTTTTTTTAAAAGTAAAAATCCACAGCGGTAGGCCCATCTGATGTACCAACATCAGTTTGCCACAGAGGTTTCTAACTTTGGTGACCATATACTGAAGAGGACAAACAAAAACACAAGGCCTGTAAACGCTGCGAGGATGGACTCGAAAACTTCCACATGAACCCAGAAAGATTATAGTAGGTACATTCAAGATGGCTGAACTGGGGTGTGGGGGTGGTGAGGGTGGGGCACCCTACAGAAAGAGACAGTGAGGGGAACTTACCCGTTGTCTTTAGTAAAATGTAAAACGTCTTTCGTAAAAAGTATACAAGAGGGAAAATGCTTGGAGAATATCTAATCACAAATCTGTTACAACACGTGTTTGGGGCCACAATTTATACCACATGTGTTACCTACTCCCTAATAAATCTAAGAAAAATATTTGGTTAAAAGTGCTCCCAAATATTTGGTTAACAGGAACTGAATAACAGAATAAACCTAAAGAAAGTACAAGGATGGAAATAAAAGAAAAAAATTACTGAAACAGAAAATACAGAAGCAGCAAAGCACATGTTTTGAAAAGACTAACAGTAGTGCCAACCGTTATGAGAGCTTGACCAAGGAGGAGAAAACCCAAACAACACAGTCGTGAACAGAGAACATAACTTAAGATGCTGAAAGGATTTAGGAAAGTATTTGGGACACCTTTGCCAATAAATATGAAAACAGATGAAATGCACAAATCCTTTGAACAATGTTTCTCCAACTTTCACCTATATCGTTACCACCTGGGAACCTTTTAAAAACACAGATCGCTGCCCCCGCCCCACAAAATTACCTGACTTCATAGATCTGAGATGTGAGTCTGAAAGGTTGCATTTTTAGCAAGTTCTCAGGTGATCAAACACTGAAGACACTGTCCTGGAAAATATAAATTACCAAACACACTTGACAGGAAATAGAAATTATTTTATGGTCTAGTGCTTTCCTACTTTTTCCACACAATGGCACACATATGCAAAAACCCCATAGCACTATATGGCACACTGGGGTAAACAGATGAGGCTGTTGTTGGCTGGAGCTAACCTGCTCCTGAACTCTATTTGTCCCAGCTCTGCCTTGACCTACTTGCTCTTGGCAGCCCCAGTGATGGAAGGATTAACATCCTGGGCTCACCTGTACTCCATACTCCGCAAACCAATGTGCTTTTACTCATAGAAGTTACTTACCACTGCAGAAAAAATTACCCCCTGGCTTAACAGCTTAAAGCAACATATAGTAACCAGCTCACTGTTACTATGAGCCAGAAATCCAGACATGGCTCAGCTGTGGCCTCTGACTCTGGGCTCTAACAAGGCTGCTATCAAGTTGTCAGCCAAAGCAGTCACCTTCTGGGGAAGAATCTGCCTCCAAGCTCACTTACTTGGGTTCTTGGCAAGAGTTAGTTCCTCCTGGACTGTTGGGCTCAAGGCCTCAGGTCCTCTCTGGTTGTTTGCCGGAACCTTCATCCCTTGTCATGTGGGTCTCTCCATAGGTACAGCTTGCTTCTCACAAGTGAGCAAGAGAAAGAATGAAAGGTGGGCAGAAGTCAGTTTTCTGAAGCTTCATCTCAGAGGTGGCATCCCGTCACCTTTGCTGTATTCTATTAGTTAGAAGCAAGTTACTACATGCAGCCCACCTTAAGGGGAGGAAATTACACACTGGGCACGGAAACTGAGAGGTGGAGCTCATTAGGGGCCATCCTAAAAGTCTGCTTACCACACCAGAAGAGACCCTGCTTGGTGGGAGGGTTGATGTTCAGCTTTCCTTGTTAGTTCCAGATTACCATCTAACAGTTACCATTATTACAAATTCTCACCAACATTGTTATTGTCAGATTTTTTTTTTTTTTTTTTTGCCAATCTGATGACTATAAAACGGGAACTCATTATAATTCCCTTGTAACTAATGAGGGTGAGCATATTTTCATATGTTTACCACCTGGATGTGTTCTGTTCAAAGCTGTTCATATTTGTTCATCTTTAGAGTGGATTTTTATCTTTTTCTTATCTGTTCAAAGGAGCTCTTATGAGTGGATACTAACCCTGAGTCCACTATATGTGTAGTGAGTCTCTTCCTCCAGTGTTTGGCTTCTGTTTTCACTCTCTTGATATTTTTTGAGGAACAGCAGTTTTATGATTTTAATGTAGTTGAATTTATGCTTCCAGTTTTGTGTTAAGAAATCCCTTGTTCCCTCAAAATTAGAAAGATAATATTTTATGTATCCTTCTAAAATTTTAAACTTTTGTCTTTAAGCCTTTTATCCATCTAGAATTGATTTTTGTGTATAGTGTGAGGTAGGAGTTCACTTGACTTTTCCCCTCTTCTGGCTAATCAATTAATACTTACTGAAGGGTCTGTCCCCCTCCTCCTAATCTGCAATACCACAGATAAGTTTTCCGTACATTCCTCTATTCATGGGTCTTACTCAGGACTCTGTTTTGGTCCACCGATTTATCTCTGAACTGATAACATGTTCCAAATTACTAATGACTTAATTAACAAATCTTAATCGCTGGTAGTAGGGTCATTGCTTCTGTTTGTCCAACTCCAGGATTGTTTTGGCCATTCTTAGCTCTTTGTTCACCTATATTTTAGAACCAGCTTGTCAAGTTCCAGGAATAGAATATCCTTAAATCTACAGGTCATTTTAGGGAAATATTGTTTACATCTTTAATGTCCTTTACTGAAGTTTTATGATTTTTTTCCATCAAGGACTTGCACATCTTTTGTTAGATCTATTCCAAGACGCCTTACACATTTTGTTGCCATTGTAATCAGCATCGTTCCTTTTTGTATATGAGTTGCTAAAGTGTAGATCTGCAATTATGTTTTATCTATTGACCTTGTATTGGCCTGAAAGGTTCTTTTCCAATTCTTGCCTGGTTTTAGTATCAAGGTTACTCTAGCCTGAGATAATGAGGTAGACACTATTCCCACTTTTTCTATTCTGCAAGATTTCAAGTATGATTGAAATTGTCTCTTAAATGTCTTTACTGCTCTTGCCATTAGAAATAGCTAGGCCTGAAAAAAAAAAAAAAAAAAAAAAAAATAGCTAGGCCTGGGGCGCCTGGGTGGCTCAGTCGGCTGAGCGTCCGGCTTCGGCTCAGGTCATGATCTCACGGTTTGTGAGTTCGAGCCCCGTGTCGGGTTCTGTGCTGACAGCTCGGAGCCTGGAGCCTGTTTCCGATTCTGTGTCTCTCTGCTCCTCCCCTGCTCATGCTCTGTGTCTCTCTCTCAAAATAAATAAATAAACATAAAAAAAATAAAAAAGAAATAGCTAGGCCTGGTGTTTTCTTTGTTGGAAGATTTATAATTAAATTTCTTTAATGGTAATAGCAAAGTTTTCTATCTGGTGTGCCATGTAAACAAACTGATATGTTCTGAATGGACTTCGGAGATTTTTGTTTTCCTTACTGTCATTTAAAAAACTTTTTAAAATTTACATCCAAGTTAGTTAGCATATAGTGCAACAACGATTTCAGGAGTAGAATCCAGTGATTCATCCCCTACATATAACACCAAGTGCTCATCCCAGCAAGTGTCTTCCTCAGTGCCCCTTGTCCATTTGCCCACCCCCCACCCACAATCCCTCCAGCAGCCCTCAGTTTGTTCTCTGTATTTAAGAATCTCGTATGTTTAGGGGCGCCTGGGTGGCTCAGTGGGTTAAGCGGCCGACTTCAGCTCAGGTCATGATCTCGCAGTCCGTGGGTTCGAGCCCCGCGTCGGGCTCTGTGCTGACAGCTCAGAGCCTAGAGCCTGTTTCAGATTCTGTGTCTCCCTCTCTCTGACCCTCCCCCGTTCATGCTCTGTCCCTCTCTGTCTCAAAAATAAATAAACGTTAAAAAAAATTAAAAAAAAAAAAAGAATCTCGTATGTTTTGTCCCCCTCCCTTTTTATATTATTTTTGCTTCTTCCCCTATGTTCACCTGTTTTGTATCTTAAATTCCACATACGAGTGAAGTCATATGCTATTTGTCTTTCTCTGACTAATTTTGCTTAGCATAATACCCTCTAGATCCATCCACGTTGTTGCAATGGCAAGATTTCATTCTTTTTGATTGCTGAGTAATACTCTATTGTGTGTCTGTGTGTGTGTGTGTGTGTGTGTGTGTGTACACACCACATCTTCTTCATCCATTCATTTGTCGATGAACATTTGGGCTCTTTCCATACTTTGGCTCTTGTCGATAGTGCTGCTATACACATTGGGGTGCATGTGTCCCTTCGAAACAGTATACCTGTATCCCTTGGATAAATGCCTAGTAGTGCAATTGCTGGGTCGTAGGATAGTTCTATTTTTAGTTTTTTGAGGAACCTCCATACTGTTTTCCAGAGTGGCTGCACCAGTTTGCATTCCCACCAGCAGTGCAAAGGAGATCCCCTTTCTCTGCATGCTTGTCAACATCTGCTGTTGCCTGAGTGTTCAATTTTAGCCATTCTGACTGGTGTGAGGTGGTATCTCATTGTGTTTTTGATTTGTATTTCTCTGATGATGAGTGATGTTGAGCATCTTTTCATGTGTCTGTTAGCCATCTGGATGTCTTCTTTCGAAAAGTGTCTATGCATGTCTTTTGCCCTGAATGGGCTTCAGAGATTTAAAACCCTTAGCCCTGAAGAGGTCAAAGCCACCAGGTGAGAAATAGACATGGGGCTGCAAGATCCCATGGCCAAGTTGCCTCTGGTCAAAAGCATCTTTGTCCCTTTAGCCCACTATGCCTTTGACATACACTATTACACTTTTTGATTTCTCCATAAAGATCTTGGATATGTTTTGTTGGATTTATCCCAAGATGCCTTGTAATTTGTCATCAACACTGGCATCTTTCTTTTAATTGTGCTTACTGAATATTTGTTGCTAAAGTATAGATCTGCAATTGTAGTTTATTGATCTTGTTTATGGCAAGCTTACTAAACTCTCTTATTAATTCTAACAGTTTTTCTATATAATAGCTTTTGTGTGTGTGTGGCGTGTTATGAAGAAAGTTAGGAAGCACTGTCTTAGAGAAAGTCTAGCCTTAGTTTCTTCATCTATGAGATGAGGTTGAAAAAGTATGTGCTTCCTAAGATTGTTATGAAGATTAAATGAGTTAATCCAAGTTAGGCAACAGAACAGTACCAGGCACACAGTGTTTAAGTACCACTGGCTGTTATCATTACTTTTTCATCTTTCCTCTTTCCATAAGACCTTGTCTTTCTCTCCTGCAGACTCAACCTGATATTTTAGGCCATCAAAAGTGGGTTTTGACCTGTTATGGGTCTTATAGCCACATTTAGATCTTGAAGGAAGCTTTCCATCCTTACCCTAGGAAGATGCAAACACATAATTTTGCATAAAATTTGAGGATCCCCTTATCTATGCACATGGATCTTCCTCTGCCTCCAAAAGATCTATGGGACCAGGTTAAGAATCCTGCTAGAAAACAATCCTCCTAGTTTTCTAGAGGGGTTTGAGATGTTCTAGTTGGATCCCCTAGGGATTTTGTATGAATATACTTAGCTCCTAGTCTGGCCATGACATTGTGCCTCAGTCCTGATAAATGGGATTCAGTCTTGCCTCTCTCACCTCCAGTTTAGCTTTGGTATTGGGGCCAGGTCTTACTTTCCTGTTCTTGAGTCTGTTCCTTAGCAGACTTCTCAGGACCCCTGTCATCCCTGAAATAGGGGTCATGCCCTATTAATATCAGTCTTTCTAGGGTAGGGTTTCTCAACATTGGCATTATATCAGTCTTTCTAGGGTAGGGTTTCTCAACATTGGCATTATTGATACTTTGTGCCGGACAATTTTTTTATTGTGTATGTCTGTGTATAGGGCTGCTCTATGCATTTAGAGGCCAGGCATCCCTGGCCTCTATTCATTAGATGCCATTAGCATCCCCCAATTGTAACAACTAAAAATATCTCCAGACATGTTCCCTGGAGAGACAGAATCACCTCTCACAGTTGGGAATCACTACTCTAGGACCCGAAGTCCTGTCATTGAACTTTTGCCTGATGCCTAGAGTCCTGCTATCTGCTGACAGTCCTCTCTAGTACCAACTAAACACCTAGCTCTTCAAATATAACTTGCTCCTAGATTTCTCAATGCCACGTTCTTCCTTCCAATAAAGAGGCCACTGTAATTCTTGCAGCATCTTTCTGGTGCCAACAGCTTGCCTGGACTACCAATTGTTCTGTTTCAAGGTACAATTTTCTCTGGCTTGGGTGAATGGCCCTCCGTCCCCCACAGTTGCCAGCTTTCCTGCAGGGATGAGGTGGGGCTTATTTCAGTCTCTGGATCTGGTTGAGATCCAGTTACTTCTGCCAAGAGTGGCTGTGTCATGAGAGATGACAAAGAGATGACAGTGAGAATTTGTCTGTTTTCCTTGGGAAGGTAATCTTCCTAGTGCTTTTATGCGAGAGAGCCTGTCCTTTTCCTATGTAGGTGCAGATAAAATTTTCTGAAGGTGATAAATGAATTACCCCATTCTACTGTGCAACAAGTCAGTCAGGAATGAGCAGCAGAACCACAGAATTGCAGCCTTAATAGATGCCAACAACACAAAGGTGGTGAACTTAATAACAGACCCTTAGAGAAAGTGAGAAAGACTGATTGATTGACTGAAAGCTTAGAGCAGAGAACAGAATGAAAGAACATTGTGTAATGCTTTTCACAGAGAACATATCTATGAACCACAGGGGAAAGAGAGAGTAGAGAAAGTACAGAACAAACTGTACCTTGCAGTATCCTAAACTTGGCCTAGTTAATCATAGTGGGGTACGGGGTGCTGGGAGGGCCCAGAGCCTGAAAGGTACTGCAGGGACCGACACAAATATAGACATTGGGAGGAAATCCACTCAAGCAGGTAAGAATGGTATGCAATGGCTTTAAGAAGTTAGAAGGTTATTTCTTTCCCACGTGAAAGTTTGGTGGGTTTCCTTTGCAAAGTAGTCAAGGGCCCAGTTCTTCTTTCTCTCTTGTTATTCTATTATCTCTTGGATATTGCCCTCATTTTCTGACCATGATGGTCCATTCCCACACCCACATTTCTGCTAGCGGAAAGAAGGAGGGGAACCTGGGTGGCTCAGTCGGGTTAAGAGTCCAACTCTTGATTTCAGTTCAGGTCATGAGCTGACGAGCCCCATGTGGGGCTCTGTGCTGACAGCAGAGAGCCTGCTTAGGATTCTCTCTCTCCCTCTCTTTCCGCCCTTTCCCCACTCTCTCTCTCTCTCTCAAAATAAATAAACATAAAAAAAGGGAAAACCCAGGGAGGGGGACAAAACATAAGAGACTCTTAAATATAGAGAACAAACTGAGGGTTGTTGGAGGGTTTGTGGGGGGGGGATGGGCTAAATGGATAAGGGGCATTAAGGAGGATACTTGTTGGGATGAGCACTGGGTTCTAGGAATCACTGGATTCTACTCCTGAAATCATTGCTGCACTGCATGCTAACTAATTTGGATGTAAATTTTTAAAAACTTAATTAAAAATAAAAAAAAGAAAAAGAAAAAGAAAAAAAGAAAAGAAAAGAGGGAGAGAAGGAAAGACACACCCCTTCTTCTTAAAGGCAGAACCCAGAAGTTACACATGTTATTTTGGTTCACATCCCACTGGCCAAAATTTAGTCATATGGCCACACCATATCATGCCTAGCTGCAAAGGAGATAGAGGTTCTGGAAGGTCACATGCCCACATAAAAATCAGGTTCTCTCTGAGAAATTTTTCTATCACCACTAGCCTGAGTGCTTTTCGTCCTCAGTCTTTCCTCCAAATTCAAGTTCCCAAATGCCCCAAGAACCTGTCTGGCAGATCCTTTGTTGGAAGACAGAAGTTGGAAAGGAAAAGAAGAGGCAAGGATGGGTCCTTTTTAACAAAAAGGGGTTGCTGGACACTTAAATTTTGTTACTCCTAAGAGAAAGGTCACTTTTAGTATAATGTTATCAGGCAGGCAAACTGACCTGATCTTGTGAAACCACTCTACAGGAAGACTTTCCAGCCGGTTGTTGTGCAATTCCAGACAAGCCTGAGGCGAGGTTGTGGGCTCTTCTTGGACAGCGAGGGGGCCCGTGCATGTTGAACTGGGCCAGTGCGCTGAGGCAGTCATCCCTAGCAATGCTCATCTTCCAAAGGATGAGATGTAATTGATGGACACCAGCGTATTTCTGGGACTGGAAGAATTAGAAACGTAGACGGGAAATATGTCTTTGGCCACACTATAGAAGATGCTTCATTTTACCGAGAGACTCTGGATTCTACGGGACGTGTCTCTTGGCTGGAAGGTTTCAGCAGTCTAGTCTTGAATATCAAGAGAACCGGAGGTCTGTGGTTGTAGGACATCACAGGATTATAAAGCTGTGAACGCAGAAATGGAAATTAGGAAAGAGCTATTTACATAAAAGATATTTTGACACAATATGTGTAACTTTATAAGATTATCTTTTTACACATTTATATAAACTTTTTACACTTGATCTTAGCCAATAGGCCAAGAAGTGATACATTTATATAAACTTTTTAAGAATGGTTTTAGGGGTACCTGGGTGGCTCAGTCAGTTAAGTGTCTGACTCTTGGTTTCAGCTCAGGTCACAGTCTCACGGTTTCATGAGTTCGAACTCCACATTGGGCTCTGCCAATGATACACGTATGATACATATGCATCATATATGTATCATATATACCCTACACACATATATGTATGTCACATGCATATATCATATATATGTATCATACGTGTATCATATATGTATCATATATATGTATGAATATTTATTTATTTTGAGAGAGAGTGAATGAGTGTGTGCAGGAGGAGTAGAGAGAGAGGGAGTGAGAGAATCCCAAGCAGGCTCCACACTCTCAGCGCAGAGCCCTATGCAGGGCTCGAACTCATGACCTAAGCCAGAATCAAGAGTCAGATGCTTAACTAACTGAGCCACCCAGGCGCCCCCTGTATCTTATATTTTTATTTTATTTTCAGAGATAAAGGAATCTATCACAGCATAACAAAAAGGATAAAACATCTGCATTTTTGTAACTTATATTTTTAAATTAAGGCTTTTTTTATTCTGAACATTTTAATAGGGAAATTAAGAATAAAATGAGTTGGTAGTAGAAAATTTAAAAGGTACTATTTTCACTGTTCTTCCACTCCCTGAATGTGAGATTTCTGGTAAGTCACTTAACATCTTTGCACTTCAGCTTTGTCACTTATAAAACAGAGATAAAATTAATGTTTCACAGAGTTGCTATGGTGACAACACAATAAAGTACATATGAAATATCTGTATGTGGACCTATTGAAAAGTCTGAAACACTGATCAAATCGTGAGTCTAGTAATTATTCTGCAGTATCTTTGGTATTTTAACTGATTGAACACAGTATGTGAGCTGACATGCAGGGGTTAATTAATTTAATTAGCTTGTACTGTGGGCTGCTGACTAAGGAAGGGATGCTAACCTGATGTTAAAAAAAAAAAAACCCAGAAATCATTAAACAATTAAATTTCCACCTGTACAAACAAGTGGAATAATTTAACTATGAGAATAAATATTATAAAAATTTACGGGATTTAATAATAATTTTCTCCAAAGAAAACATTTAATATGACTGACAAAGAACATGAAAAAGAAATAGTTCTTTTTTTTCAAAAAATTTTTTAACATTTATTTATTATTGAGAGACAGAGCATGAGCATGGGAGGGGCAGAGAGAGGGGAAGACACAGAATCTGAAACAGGCTCCAGGCTCCAAGCTGTCAGCACAGAGCTCAATGCAGGGCTCGAACTCACAAACTGTGAGATCATGACCTGAGCTGAAGTTGGACCCCTAACTGACTGAGCCACCCAGATGCCCTAAAAATAAATAGTTCTTAAGAGTGTGTTGGATTTGAGGTGCCTGGGAGCTCAGTCAGTTAAGCACCTGACTCTTGATTTTGGCTCAGGTCATGATCTTGCAATTCGTGGGTTTGAGCCCTACATGGGGCTCTGTGCTGGCAGTGCAGAGCCTGCTTGGGATTCTCTCTCTCTCTCTCTCTCTCTCTCTCTCTCTCCCTTTATCTCTGTCCCTCCCCTACTCAGGCTGTCTCTGTCTCTCTCAAAATAAATAAATAAACTTAAAAAAATTTTTTAAATAAAAAATAAATTTAGGGGCACCTGGGTGGCTCTGTCAGCTGAGCATCTGACTTCGGCTCAGTTCATGAGTTCAAGCCCCACGTCAGGCTTTGTGCTAACAGCTCAGAGCCTGGAGCCTGTTTCAGATTCTGTGTCTCCCTCTCTCTCTCTGCCCCTCCCCTGCTCATGCTCTGTCTCTCTCTCAAAAATAAATAAACATTAAATAAATAAATAAATTTTAAGAAGTTGTTTCAATGTTAAGTGTTGTCAATATTCAAAGTACAGGGTGGGTTACCTTGCCTTGTTAAAACAAAAACTGTGAAGTACTTGTTTATTTAGTTTTTCCTGGTCAAAAAACAATGTGACATTTCCTGGAAAATCCCATCAATCACTAAGCATACTCTTTGCAATTCAGATTTCCAACGGCCCCTGTGAAAGTGGAAAGATTCTTATAATGAATGGATGAAAGGGTATGCTGCTTTATTCACCTCTGGGATCCATGACATATCTCAGTCTCAGATATAAATCCTTGAACTTTCTCTTTTATAGAATTTCTAACATTGAAAGAAAAGCTGCCTGTGGTCATCTAGAAATTAGAGAGAATGCTAAAACTAAAGAACAAAATTTTTTCTTACAAAAGCAAGGTCCAAATGAACTGGCTTGAATAAATACATTATTGAAAATAGATATTCAGTTCAATATCTGCCCCTTTATTTGTGGACATCATTGTGTTTTATGAGGAAACCCAAAGATGAGACACACGTATACTCGATCTAATGGGAATATAATCTTGGTCCTTGCTACTCAAGTGTGGTCCACTGACCAGCAGCATCAGCATCACCCGGGAGCCTGTTAGACAACCAGAATCTCAGCCTCAACCCCAGATTCGCGTTTTGACAAGCTCTGCACTTGACAAGTGATTCGTATATATATTAAACTTTGAGAACCGCTGACCTAGTGAATAGTCAGCTAATTATGAGTCTTCCTACCTGACAGTATTGGCTAAGATAGCCAGCTATTCTGGAGGTACTTCTGGAAGGCGGAGATAGGTCATTGGTAACCGTACTTCCAAGAAACTCATCCTTCTGTTTGTTGATTCATCTAAAGCCTGCTCGAACTGATCAGGAGTAAATATAAAAGGTGGGGTATTGGGGCGCCTGGGTGGCGCAGTCGGTTAAGCGTCCGACTTCAGCCAGGTCACGATCTCGCGGTCCGTGAGTTCGAGCCCCGCGTCAGGCTCTGGACTGATGGCTCGGAGCCTGGAGCCTGTTTCCGATTCTGTGTCTCCCTCTCTCTCTGCCCCTCCCCCGTTCATGCTCTGTCTCTCTCTGTCCCAAAAATAAATAAAAAACGTTGAAAAAAAAAATTAAAAAAAAAAAAAAAAGGTGGGGTATTTATTCAAAGAAATTATGAGAGCTTTGTGCAAAAAAATAATAGAATAATTGAAAACAATCTAATGTTAAGTAATAAGAAATTAAAGAAATTATCATGTATCTAATAGCTACAAAGTAACCATTAAAAACCATGTCACTGAAGAAAGTTCATTGGTATGGGAAGATACTACATTGTATTCTCAAGTAAACAAACTGGCTATAAAACGTGGCCTGATTCTATTTTCATTTTAAAAATACACATATATACACAAGAAAAAAGAAACTGCAAGGACATGCCCCAATGTGTTCAGTGGCTACAGATTTGGAGTGCTTTTTTGTTGTTGTTTTATTTTCATTGTGCTTTTCACATTTTCTGCATCAAGCAATTTTTCTTTTGTACAAAGGGAAATAGAAGAGTAAGTGTCAGAACAAAGAAAAGTGATCTGGACATAGCCCCATCCTTCTGGCCATAAATAGTAGAAAATTATTTCAACTAGAAACTCATTTCTACTCTGATTGAATTATAACCAATATTCAGTAACGACACTAACTTACTTTTGCAGTAGAACAGTGGTTCTCAATCCTGGCTGCTTATTATTATCACCCAGAGGGCTCAACCAGCCAAACAACTAACCAACCAAACAACATGAAAATGATAGCTTGTTCCCACCCCAAAACCCCTGGGCACTGGGACTTGTGAAAAGCTGCCCAGAGCTGAAAACCACTACTCGGTATGGATGGAAGGATATCCATAGTTCATTTCTGAAAACCAGGACTGCCTTATGTTTTAGTTATAAAACCTGTATGGTTATATATTTAGGGTTGTTTATTAAACTACAGCTTTTAAAGACCCGGCACCATGACTTATACTTATTTTAATAATATTCAACAAACATTTATTGATCATCTAGATTATTTGTTCTGTGTAAGTCTCACAGACCCAGGAGGTCAGGAAGAGAGAAAATGTTAAATCCATTACACGGAAGAGATACCCCAGATCCCATTGTTCATTAGGGAAAGGGCTCAAATCTGTCAGATGCCAAAGCCAGGGGTAGCTCTGTCACCACATTTCTTCTAGTGTTCTACATTTATGTTTAGTTTAGAGAAGGCATTTTTCTAGTTCATGGTTATTTTTCTTTATACATCTCAAACATGCTTAGAATTTTTATAGCTGAGGGATGTGAGAGAGTCTTCCTTCAATTGAAAATTAGCCTGTGTAAGCTCAGAAATTTCTGAGGACAATGATCTTAATCATTCTTTTAGGGACCTTTTAGGGTGCTTAAGGGTTCAGAGCTTCTGAATCTGGGCACTGTAAACAGAATAAGGAAACTAGAGACTTGATGTGACATTTCCCAGCTGAATCTGGATTTTAGCAATAGTGCTCTACAAGAAGAGACCACTGGAACCAGCCGTATTTTACCTGCTGTCATGATTCTGCCCTTCATAAAATTCAAATTGTTTGAAAGATTACCTGTTTCTTTGATTATTATAGATGTTGACTTCCACTGTACCTTCACAATATACATGGCTCATTATTTAAAATGATCACATGCCTAGTGCACTGTGGGAAATAGGAATGTTTTAAAAATAATAAAGTATTTCACCAAGTGTACTGAAAAAAAGGGAAAGAATGTGAGACTGCATATATCCCATATCAAATTATTGTTTATGTTAGTTCTGATTAAACCTGAATACTTTCTAATTGAAAATGGTCGCAATGTTTTTCTAAATCCCAGCTCAAAGAGAAACCACTAAATCTAACTTTGACACCACAACCGCCCAACTGGTGAGGAGGAAGTCAATGGCGGCCTCAGTTGTCCTTGGAGGCCACTGGTTGGCAGCCAAGGAGTTGCTGCCACCTGGTGGATATTCCAAATAGCACAGCCAGGGAGGTGGCCTCAGTCATGCCAAGGGAGCAAGCGCCCAAAAGCCCAGCTAGTCAGTCACACTTTGATAATGCTTCAGCTGAGCTCACTTATTACCGCAGAGGACGAAGGGCCTGTGCCGCTTATTATGGGCTTGTGGTGTTTATTAATCCACAACAGTATTGTTTTTGATAGACAACCTAAGATTAAGGCTAATAAAAGGACTCTGGGAATGTGGACTCGATAATTTTGCTGGCTTGAGAACAAAGAAGAAGAAAGTCAGTAAATAGTACCTGGATCGTCCAGTAATTACTCCATCTTATAAATTACTGTTTTCTCTGATTCCAGCCCACAGTCTGTCATTCTAGAAAGTATGATATATTAATTTTTAGCTAAGCAAGATCCACAGGGAGTAATCAGAGTCAGCACTATACAGGTGTTTTTCCAATGAAAAAGGTTACTATTGGAATTATTTATAAACGACATCAGAACTCTGAATATTAACAAAGTGCTTTTCAACTGCTTATTAAGCGTCGGGAGATAACACTCGCACCAAATCATGTTGTTCTGGCTGACATTTGAAAGGTCATGTGCTACCCGAGAAGGAGGTTCACCACCTTCGAGGCTATCCACCTCCCTTCACGTCCTTCTCCTTTCTCCTTTCAAATGTTATTTTAAATTTAATCATGAAATAGTTTAGTCCTACACAATGGTATTAAAAACAGGATATTGATCATGCTTGACCTGACCACTCCACTTCAGAAACCCAGTATTATCGGGCGCCTGGGTGGCCCAGTCATTAAGCTCAGGCCATTATCAGGTTCATGAGTTCCAGTCCCACATCAGGTGAGCTTGAGCCCTGCTTCGGGTGAGCCCCACATCTCTCTCTCTACCTCTCGTGGAATTCTCTCTCTCTCTCTATGCCCCTTGCTCACGTGCGCCCTCTCTCTCCCTCTTAAAAAGAAACTCAGTATCATCAACACAGCTGAAGCCCTCTGTGAACCCCCATTGTGTGCCCTTCTTTCCTCACGGTTCCCAATCCCTAGATCTGGTGCTTATCATTCCCACTTGTTTCTTTATGCTTTTATTTACATGTACCTATAAATAATCTAAAGTATCAGTTTGCATGTTTTAAAAACTTTATTTAAATATCATTTTCCCCCTGTAACCTCAGTGTTTTTTTCGTCCAGTGTTGTGACTGAGCTTCATCCACTCCGGTAGTTTGCCGGAGCTGCCGTAACAAATTACCACAAAACAACGAAATGTATTCTCTCGCAGTTCTGCGGGCTAGGAGCCCGAAATCAAGGTGTCCACAGGGCTGTGTTCCCTCTGAGGCCCTAAGGGAGAATCCCTTCTTTGCTTCTTCTGGCTCCAGATATTCCTCAGTCTGTGGCTACATAACCCGAGTCTCTAGTCGATCTTTACATGGGGTTTTGCTTTCTCTGTCTTCCTCTCTTATAAGAACACTAACCAGTGGATTTACGGCCCGTCTCTGTAATCCAGGATGATTTCCTCTCAAGATCTTTATGGGGCACCTGGGTGGCTAAGTCAGTTGCAGTTGAGCATCTGACTCTTGATTTCGGCTCAGGTCTCGATCCCAGGGTTGTGGGATGGAGCCCCATGTCGGGCTCTACACTGAGCGTGGTAGATTAACATTTGCTTAACATTTGCTCTCTCACCCTCTCTCTCTTTCTCTTTATCTCTTTCCACCCCTCTGTTCCCTCCCCTGCTCGCACAGTCTAAAAAAAAAAAAATCCTTACGTACATCTGCAAAGACCCCAGATAATACATGAAGGAGGCAGGTTTCCAACCCACGCATTTTGACCAACTCCCCTGACCACTGGATTACATGGCCTCTGAGCTCAGACAGCTGGGACTTCTGGTTATTTAAAAGAAGAGCATTTAACTTGACATTGGTTTTAATGTGTAGCCCATATAGGTGAAAACTAACTCGTATTGAGAGGTACAGTGTGAGGGAATGGTGCACTGGCTAGGGAGGCAGGATATCTGGGTTCTGGAGTCAGCCCTTCATTGACTTCCAAACCCCAAGTAACAGGATGTTGTTTTGTCTCTGTTACTCTTACAAGACACTTTACATGATTGAACCAGCAGGGAGGTCAGTGAGAAGAAATGACCCAACCCATTCCCTGGGTTTGGGCTGGGAATGCACAAGGGGATTTTTTTTTTTTTTTTTTTTAGCACTTACATTTTTTTGATTACTAAAGCAAATAATCTTACAGAAATTTGGAAAATAGAAGGAAAATTATTTTTAAAAAGTTTAGCAAGCAGGAAGGGTGGGGGAGGCAGACAGACAGAATCCCAACCAGGCTTCACACAGAGCCCCATGTGGGGCTCTAACTCATGACCCGAGCTGCAATCTAGAGTCCAACGCTTAACTGACTGAGCCACCTAGGTGCCCCCCGAAGGAAAGTTGCTTTCAAGCCCACTAATAGAATCCACTTATTTCTCACCTACACATTTTTAAAGTTGTAATCATTTGAATCTAGTTTTATAACCTACAATAGATCATTTTCCTTGTTGCTTCATAAATGATTTTTTAAAAGACAAGTATTTTTATCTCTATCTTACAGTTGCAGAAAACCTCAGGAGACTGACTTACCGAAGACCCCAGCGCTAGGAAGTGATAAAGCCAGGGACCATAAAGCAGTTGTAACTTACAATGCATAAAATGATGTAATTGTCACAAGGTTTTGTTTAGACATTAGAACATTTTTAGTAGATGTTTCCATGTCAGTACCCGGGTATCTGCCACTGCATAACAAACCACCCCAAGCCGTAGTGCCTTAAAACAATAACCGCATTTATTTTTCTTGTGAATTTGTAATTTGGACAGCTCTGAGCAAGGACAGTTTCTGTCCTACGCCATCATCTGGGGTGACTTGAGACTGGTGGCTGAGGCCGGCTCAAAACTTGCTTACTCACAGCAGGCTTGTTGATACTGGCTGTGAGCCAGGACCTTGGGTGGAGCTGGGGCCAGACACCTACACACAGCCTTTCCATGTGGCTGCTTGGCTTCCTACCAAAATGGTGGCTGGGTTCCAAAGGCAGACATCCCAAGAAGAAAGAAAACAAGGTGAAAGCTGTCTCTCGTTTTGTGATGTTGTCTGAGAAATCACACAGTGTATTGTACTTGTTAGAAGCAAATCACTGGGGCCAATTATGGTTCAAAACAGGGAGGAATTAAGCTGTATTTTTTGTCGGGAAGAATTTCAAATAATTTGTGGACATGTTTTAAGATTATCACAATTCACCCATTGCACATAAACTATTTACATTTCGTCCTACATGCAAAATACGCTCATCACCTCCCCCAACCACTCCCCACCAGCCCCGCCCTGTACCTAGACCCCTTAAACGCTGCACCTGCTGTAGCCTCACGCTCAGGCTTGAGGGTGCGATCTGGACACATAAATCAGGTCCAGCAGCAGAGGCTCCTTGGGTACTGTTCTCCAGACGAAGCTCCTGGCAATCTGAAGACCCATGAATCAAGAGACAAGCCATCTGCCAACCGCATCTAATACACAGTGGTGGGACACGCCCAGGATAAGCACTGTGCACACTGCTGTTCAAAAAAGAGAAAAATGGGAGGCATGCAGCCACCGCTCTGATACCACCGGGGAGAGCGGCGCCAGTTCAATTAGGCCTCAGTCCCACTTCCTGGACGTAGCTTTTGGCTCCGCCCTCCGCGCTCTCGGTTCCACCCTTGGAGCCTGTCCTTCTCCGCTGAAAGTAGCACGTTTGGGGCTAATAGTTGTTTAGGCGGCGCTCTGCCCTTAGGAGTCTGGGGACCGACGGCCTGAATGTCCCTCTCAGTCTAAGCCGACTGTAATTCTTTTAAAAAACATTGTAGGTGGGGCACCTGTGTGGCTCAGTCGGTTGAGCGTGGGACTTCGGCTCAGGTCACGATCTCACAGTTTGTGGGTTCGAGCCCCACATCAGGCTCTGTGCTGACCAATTGCTCAGAGCCTGGAGCCTGCTTCAGATTCTGTGTCTCCTTCTCTCTCTGCCCCTTCCCCCGCTCACGCTTTGTCTCACTCTGTTTCTCAAAAATAAATAAGTGTAAAAAAAATTTTTTTTTAAAACGCTGTAGGCTTCTTATCAATCAGTGGATAACTAACAAAGACAAAAGCCACTTGCATAAGTGTCGCTTAGCCCTTCTGTACCTTAGATTCTCCAAAGCTGTTGTCTGGTAACACCCTTTCGGTTTGCATGCCTTGCATGCCTTTCGTCTGCTTGCAAAGGTCGATGAAGCAACGCCTGAAATCTTTGTGAGGTCTTGCCAGTTTTGTAGTCAACTGGTGGCTTTGCCTTTGAACTGTTTTCCAGGTAACACTCTGAATTTGATCTTCACCTGGAAGCCATTTCCTTTGCCATTTGGAGAGGCGGGGAAAGAGGAGCTGTTATTTATTTATTTATTTTAAATTTTTAATGTTTTATTTATTTTTGAGAGAGACAGAGACAGAGCTCAAACGGAGGAGAAGCAGAGAGAGAGAGAGGGAGACACAGACTCCAAAGCAGGCTCCAGCCTTTGAATCGTCAGCCAGAGCCTGCCGCGGGGCTTGAACCCATGAGCTGTGAGACTATGACCTGAACTGAAGTCGGAGGCTTAAACCACTAGGCCACGCAGGTGCCCCTGGAGCCGAGATTTTTGAATCCAGCAATTCCTGGCTCCTATACTATGCAACAGTTCTTTCTTATCTCTCTTCCTTTGCCTCTTACTATAGTCAGTTAGAAAACCCAGGCAGCACTCGGTGCTCTCTCTGAAAGTCTCCTTTGGCCATGCAGTTAATTTGTGTAATTTCTATTTTCCATATAACCACAGATGACAGTGTTGCTGAACTTTCTACCACTATATGTCAGCTTCTGATGATAACATTTTCCTCACTTTCCTGTCAACCCTAACCAATGATGTCTCCAAAAACCGTGAAGCGTCCACTGACAGTTTCTTGAAGACCTTCCCAAATTCTGCCTTCTGACCAGTCCCGAAGTCATTGCCGCATGTTTTCAGTTTTATTACGTTAGCAAAATCGGTTCCAGTTGTTTGTCGCTGCCTAACCAACCACCCCAACACTTAATGGCTTAAAACAGTGACAACATCCACTTACTCATTATTTTGGAAGAACTCGGAGGAGACCGGTTATCTCTGCTGTGCCTAGTGTCAGCTGGGGTGGCTCAAAGAGTGGGGGCTAGAATAATCTGAAAACTCACTCACATGTCTGTTAGCTGATGTTGGTTGTCATCTGCAAGTTCATCCGGAACTGTTGGAAAACCTGTGCATGAGCTTTCCTTGTGGTGGCTTGGCTTTTTTACCAAATGGTGAAATGGTTGGCTTCCAAGAGCAATCATTACAAGGGAGACAGCCAAGGGAAATTTAGTCTGAGAAGTCACATGGTATTATTTCTGCCACATTCCATTCTTTAGACATGAGTCACCGAGTCTGGCCCATATTTAAGGGAGCAGAAATGAACTCCACCTTTCAATGGGAGGAGTGTCAAAAACTTCCAGAAACTGTATAAAACCACCAATAAAAAGGTATTCTTAGCTCCATTTTACAGATGTAGAAGCTGTAATTCAGAAACAGACTTGCTGAAGATCTTACAACTAGTAAGTGATAAGGCTCGGGACCATAAAATGTACTTCACGTATTTAATGACATAATATATAATGTACACCCATAAGGTATTATAATGCTACAACATTTTACTTAGGAAAGCCGCGATGTAGATGTGTGAAGGAGAGAGAGGCAAGAGCAGAAGTTTTCTAGCAAGTCTTTGCACATACAAAATACTCCAGTAATGCTAGAATATGTACAGAGCACCTGTCCATGCATGTAATAGCTACAAAAATCCTCAGATGGCACACTTCTGGATTCGAAAGACTAAATATTAGTATGATCTCAATTGAGCTTTCTTAACTTCTTAACACAAGTAAAAGAACCACGTAGTTATGAATCAAGGAACACTGTTGCATTTTTATATAATGAAAAATGAGTTCATTTCACTGTTAGTGTTCATTTAATGAATCAAACTGTCACAGTGGCCAGAAATATCTTCAATCCTGACCTCGGAGCATCTAACTAGGTTTGACTTTCCACTCTTTACTTTGATGTACAATGCACTTTTACTTTACCACCCCTGTATTTGGCTAAGACAACTGAGCACAGTGAAGTTTCTTTAAAATAACATGACATTGTTTCAACTAGTTTGCTTTCCATGACCTTGGGCTCTTAGGAGTCTCATAAAATGGGAATGTGTTTACCAACTTTTGCCCAAAGGAATTTCTGTTCTCATCGTTAAATTTCTGATTAGTGGTCAGTTTCCCTTATTTAATACCTCATATTTCTTTTTCTTACATGACTTTTATCTGTGTCTGTGACATCTGAGTGTCAGTACCTGTCCTTATGTGAACATTTTTCTTTTTAAAAAAAAACTTTTTTAATGTTTTTATTTATTTTTGAGACAGAGAGAGACAGAGCATGAGCAGGGGAGGGGCAGAGAGAGACGGAAACACAGAATCCAAAGCAGGCTCCAGGCTCTGAGCTGTCAGCCCAGAGCCCCACGCGGGGCTCGAACTCACGGACTGTGAGATCATGACCTGAGCTGAAGTCAGACGCTTAACCGACTCAGCCACCCAGGCGCCCCTGAACATTTTTCAACTAGTTTTTTACTACCGGTGGGCCTTTGAATTTTCTGGGTAAGCATGTTGTGCAATGCAGAAAAGCAATCAAATTATGATATACCAAAACCAAATGAAAATGCTATGTCTAGTAATGTATCTAAATATCTTCTGAGAAGTGTAAAAATTACTTTTCCTGACCCTATTATGTTCTTTATGGTCATGTTTATTCTGTGCAGTTTTTCTGGAACAAAGCACCAGTCTATTGATTTGGGCCCATGTTTCCTATATTTGTCAAATCCTATGATCTTACCATTATGTACGATATTAAATATTCAAGGACAAAGATGTTTGATTTAATCTCTCTCTCTCTTGCAATAATAGAAAACACAGGAACATTGTTTGGTTCAGATTGTTCTTGCCTGAAAAGAATAATGAATTGTACGTTGAGGGGAAATAAGGCATTTAGACTATTAGGCTTGGGAATTTAGTACAATGATCAATAATTTTCCCCATTGCTTTTTCTCAGGGGTTCTCCCTTTTGTCCCCTTCCTCCACATTGTGCTAAGCCAAGTGGATTACAATCTGTAACTCTTCGTTCAGTTTATTTCTTACCCCAGTCTGACTCTTTTGTCACCTTTAAAAAGCCCACACTAATTTTCTCCTCTTCCTGGAACTCTCAATACTTAGATTACAAAAGTTCTGCTCTACTCTTAAGGTCTGACAATTCTGGATAACTCTGTGCTGAAGCATGGCAATGGTGGTATAAGCTAAATTGAGGGCACGTCTATAAAATAACACAGATTCATAGCATTCTAGCATGAGCCTAGGGCAGTGCCTACAGATAATGCCTATGCACAGAGGAGCACCTCCATGAATCATTGGTGAGTGAAAAAGAAGGGCCTGTTTTTGCAGAAGATGGAGAGATCAAGTGGCTTGTCCAAGGTTACATTCCTGGACCATGACGGAGTTCTTACAAGAATCCAGATCTTTCTGTTCTATCCAGTTGAGAAGATTCGATACTGACCAGCTTCAGGTAATTTACATTACTTTTGAAAGCCTTGAGAATGTTGATGCTTCCAGATCTGAGGAGCATCAGTACTGCAGAACAAATGGGTCCTCAGGCCAGTCTGGTGTCTGACCAAGTTGGGCTCTTGGCAAATGCTTTGGTTCCTCTTTCCCGGTGTTGAGAAATTACTTATCTTGGTTTTAAAAATATTGCTTTTATTTCTTGTTAAATGAGACTAAACAAAGATTTGGATGATGTCAACTGGACAGATGGATTTCTGATAATACATATTTTTAAATATTTGTGATGTTTTTCTTAACATAGATGCAATACACGTTGATTGTAGGAAATACAGATAAAACAAAAAGATATTTAAAAAAATTTTTTAATGTTTATTTATTTTTGAGAGAGAGAGAGAGAGAGAGAGAGAACAAGTGGGGGAGGGGCAGAGAGACAGAGACACAAAATCCAAAGCAGGTTCCAGGCTCTGAGCTGTCAGCACAGAGCCCAATGCGGGGTTTGAACTCACGAGCTGTAAGATCATGACCTGAGCCGAAGTTGGATGCTTAATTGACTGAGCCACCCAGGCACCCTAAAAAGAGAGATATTTAAAATATCCATTATCCTATACTGTCCCAGTGAGAACCATATAACCATATGTGTACATATATATATGGATAGATAGGTAGATTATAGGGAGAGAGAGAGACATAATGCACATTAACATTTACAAATTGTCTTATATAATATTTATTTTTCTTAATATTTTATGAACAGTTCTCCATATTGTTAAATACTTACCTATACAATAATTTATGGCCACATAGCTTTTTATAGTATGACATTGTATTTGTCCACTCTCTTTCTATCGTACATTGTTTCCAAAGATAAGAAATCTTTATTTTTTTAAAGTTTATTTATTTTGAGAGAGAGAGAGAAAGCACACACATACGCATGAGTGGGGGAGGAGAGAGAGAGAGAGAGAGGGAGAGAGAGAATCCCATGCAGGCTCCACTCTATCAGGGCAGAGCCCAACATGGGGCTCAGTCCCACAAACTGTGAGATTGTGACCTGAGCTGAAATTAAGAGTTTAATTGAAGGAGCTACCCAGGTGCCCCAAGACAAGAAATCCTTAAAGATGATTTGCCATACCGATGATCACCACAGTAGTGATTCTCAGTCTCCTGTTGCACCTCACCTGCAGTCCATTGCTCTGGATATAAGAGGGAATGAAAGAGAGAGCACGGCTGTGTGCATTGTGTTGCCTCTGGGAACCAGGATCCACCAGACCTCCGGGGGAAAATGGATCTTGAACATCTGACCTCAGCGCCCTTTTCCTAATCTGTGGAGGAAAAAAGATTTTCATAACCTGTAGATCTTGCGGGGTTTTCTTCTCAAAATCAATCAAATATTGGTACTTGGTAAGATCGGAGTCAGGGAATTGAATGGGAGGTGAGGAGAACAACTTTATAAATGTAATATCATTTTGCAGGGTAGAAATAGAATGTTTTAAAAATCTTTTTAATGAAACAAAGAAACATATCCAGCTTTGCATGCTGATTTAAACTGATAAACTACATGTTAGGGAGAGATGGGTGTGTGTGTGTGTGTGTGTGTGTGTTTGTGTGATAGAGAGAGAGAGAGAGGGAAGAGAGAGACTGGGCGTGGGAGTGGAAGGCCAGGGATAATTTTCCGTCCATGGGGCCTGAATCATGATCACCACTCCAAACTTTTGCACATGCTTGAATTATACTTGTACTTTTGCTCCTTCTGGAGTGAGTAAAGTCACACTTAAAAGCTGTTACTTCTTCCCTTACCTCGGCCCTCTTTTGCTTTCCTTCCTCTATTTGAGTGTTCCAGGTGAGTTCACTGGGCCCAGAATCTTTCATAGTCTGCCCCCTAGCCAGAAACATGAGGGGAAAGAGGAGTTCTGATAGGAGAGAGAGGGAGCTGGGTCAAGCTGGGAGAGGCAAGGATGCTTTCACCTCTCTCCACTTTCCCCCAGCTGAGCCACAGTGGAAGGGGAAAGAACAGTGATAGAAGTACATGTAAAACATTTATATATGGACTGGGCTCCAAGTTAAATTTCTACCATAACATTGACCAAAAGGAGGAAATGCTTATGTAAGATTCTGATCCTGAGGCTGAGGACCAGATGTCCTTCCAGTTGAAACAAAACCCATAGGACTCCACTCAGCCTAGAGATTTCCCAGGTATATACCAGTAGATATTGAACCAATCAAAGATGGCCAAATGTACTTAAAAGTCAATGAGAAAGCCTCCTCTGCTTCCAAAAAATCCACCCTAATGGGGCATTCTTCAATCACTCATAGACTTCCTCTTTTTACCCCGTAAACTTCATTCGTCCTTCACACATCCTCAGGTCTCTACCAGAAGGAAAGTGATGGTAGCTGACTCCCTAACTATAGTAAGATCTGAATAAGAAAACTTAGGTAATATCACATGTGTTGTCTTTTTTTAAAAAACAAAATATGCCTACCCTCTTATCCAGATTTGCAATATACATTAGCATATTGGGCTACCTCCAATAAGAGCAGAGATTGACAGACTGTGGGAACCAATACACCTCACTTATCCAGCATCCTTTCCACCCAAATTTGCCTGTCTTTATAATGGGTGGCCTTATGGGTTGTGTCTTCCTGGTGAATGAGGAGGGCCGTGTTCAGCTCATACTGTCTTCCTTTTTCTAGCTGCCTAAAGCTTAGCACTCCATAATTAAAAATTTATTCTCTGGGATCCAAGACTGTTCTCTATGCAGATTATCATGGAAGAAAGTCCACATCTCTGTAAGAAGAGATACGGACCCAAGGGCGGTATACAGCAAGAAGTCATCTTAGGTCTTCTCTAAGAGGGCTACCTAAAAAGGCAAAAGACCCTCTTAAAGTAGAAATGCCCTAGATATCACCAGATTTCTAGGTGCTAGCTAAGGACAGAGTAAGTGCCTTGTGGACTGGAGATGAACTTTTTGCCCAACAGCCTCTGGATCTGCAGGCCTCTCCCAGTGTAGCAGTGGCCTCTCTGCCCCCACCATTTGAAAAGCTAACTAGCCTGTCTCTCCACCCTTTACGTTCTCCAGGTGGAGGCAGACACTAGTCCACTGTGGACACATATTAAGCTCTCCAAGTGGTTCCAAGAAAATTGCTTCATATTAGAGGTGCCCTCTCCAGTCTTCATCTTGCCATGCACATTAATATGAATGGCTTTTGATAAGAGCAAAATAGTAGGGTTAGGAAACCGAGAAACTGAGGAGTGAAGAGATTTTTTAAAAAATGCCAGTGAGACAGGAAGGGAGATTTAATTCAGCTTAGGGCCAAACAACAACCCCTTCTGTCTGACCACAAAAGGGATAGCAGCTCTCACCAGTTCTGCTGCCCCATGCTTGTTTCTCTTATCCACCACTGACCATCTCTCTTGCTCTCATAGTCTGCTTATCTTGTTGATTAAACTTTCATAGACATTCAACATATATCTATCTGGCCCTACCATAAGCCTGGGAGTACAAATCCCATCTCTCCAACACTTATAGAAATCAGCGAGGGAGAGATAATGAGCAATAGATACAGCCTGATAAAAAGAGCTAGTGGCAGGAGCAGGATTCTTTGAAGGCTCTGAGGAGAAATGCTTCAGTCAGACCAAGGGGTGCTGGGAGCAGGAGCAAAGAAGAAGAAACAGGAACCAGGGAGGGTTTTTCCTAAGTAGCGATTTCCTGCTTAAAGTAGGACCAATCTCTGTTCTAAAATAGCTTACAAGATGGTCAGGATCTGGTAAAACAGACCTAAATATCACCATGCCTTGTCTGCCCAGCTAAAGTCAACATTTCCTCTAAAACCCAGATCAGGTTTACCGGCTTTAAGAATAAGCAAACTAAATTCAGTGTGACAACAGCAGCTTGAATCTAAGGAGAGAACCCTGGAAAGAAGAGAGCTTCTAAGCATAGACTTAAATTCTGCACAAAAACTCTACTCACATCTCTGGCTAACCCTGAGCTATACATAGCATAGGGCAGACTGAGTGACCAATCTAAGACTAAACGAACAGAGCAGAGATTTCAGCTGCTGCTTGCTTCAGTGTAAACAGAGCGTACAGATTGAGTCGTAACCAACGTAACTGCTTATTAAAACAAAAGTCAATTTTCTTTAGAGGAATATAACATAACCTGCAGACTCTTCAACCACACTCAATGTCCAGCATACAATAAAAGTTGTTAGACGTACAAAGAAATAGCTAAATGTAGCCCATATTCAAGAGAAAAGGGCAACCAATAGAAACTCATCTCAAAATGATCCAAATGAGGCAGACAGTGATATTAATAAACAAAGATTATAAGGCAGCTATTGTAACTATGCTCGGGGATATAAATGCAAATATGCATGTAATGAATGGACAATGAAATCCATACCAAGACACATCAGAATCAAACTTCCAAAAGAAAAAAGACAAAGACAAAATCTTGAAAGCACCAAGAGAAAAAACGCACCCTCCTTATAAAAGAAAAACAATTTTAAAAAAATTTTTTTAATGTTTTATTTATTTTTGAGACAGAGAGAGACAGAGCATGAACGGGGGAGGGTCAGAGAGAGAGGGAGACACAGAATCTGAAGCAGGCTCCAGGCTCTGAGCTGTCAGCACAGAGCCCGACGCAGGGCTCGAACCCACGGACCGTGAGATCATGACCTGAGCCGAAGTCGGATGCTTAACGGACTGAGCCACCCAGGCGCCCCAAGAAGAACAATTTAAATGATCACAGATTTCTTATTAGAAACTATGGAGCCCAAAAGGAACAGACAGCATTACATTTCTCAAGTGCTAAAAGAAAAACTATCAATCCATAATTCAATATTCACTGAAAATGTCTTTCAGAAATGAAGAGGAAATAAAATCATTCTCAGACGAAGGGAAACTTAAGAGACTTGTTGCCAGCACACTTACCCTAAAAGGATAGCTAAAGAAAGTTCTCTAAACCGGAAGGAATCTTGGAACATCAATCAGGAAGGAAGAACAATGAAGAGAGTAAATAGATGAGACAAATACAAATTTCCTCCTCAATGCGTTTCCTAAATTTTCTTTGATGGTTGAAACAAAAATTATAATACTGTTGGATGTGATTCTTAATAGGTAGAAGAAGTATTTAAGATAACTACATTATAAACGGGGAGGGTAAAAGGATGTAAATGGTATGGGGGGGAGAGGTGATGGGTGTGAATATAAAGGAGTAACATGAGAAAGATCTTTGTGGTGATGCAAGAGTTCTGTATCTTGGAGATGTCTGGCTGGCCCAGCAGTAGAGTAAGCAACTCTTAATCTCAGGGTCATGAATTCAGGCCCCACTTTGGGCATGGAGCCTACATTATTATTAAAAAAAATTTTTTTTTATGTTTCTTTATTTTTTAGAGAGAGGGAGACAGAGTGGGAGCAGGTGAGGGGCAGAGAGAGAGAGGGAGACACAGAATCAAAGCAGGCTCCAGGCTCTAAGCTGTCAGCATGGAGCCCAATGCGGGGCTCAAACCCACGAACTGTGAGATCATGACCTGAGCCGAAGTCAGACACTTAACCGACTGAGCCACACAGGCGCCCCATGGAGCCTACTTTAAAATAAATAAATAAATAAATAAAGTAAAAAAAAAGTTCCGTATATTGACTGTGGTAGTGGTCACAAGTCTACACATGGTAAACTATCATAGAACTATATACACACATTGTACCAATATCAATTTTTAAAAAAATTTTTTTAATGTTTACTTATTTTTGAGACAGAGAGAGACAGAGCATGAACAGGGGAGGGTCAGAGAGAGGGAGACACAGAATCTGAAACAGGCTCTAGGCTCTGAGCTGTCAGCACAGAGCCCGATGCGGGGCTCGAACTCACAGACCGCGAGATCATGACCTGAGCCGAAGTCAGCCGCTTAACCGACTGAGCCACCCAGGCGCCCCTACCAATATCAATTTCTATATCGTGTTATTCTTATGTAAGATATAACCATTGGTATGCAAACTGGATCAGGAAGATACAAGACACCTTTGTACTATCTTTGCAACTTCTTGTGAATCTATAATTCTTTCAAAATAAAAAGTTCTTTTAAAAGTAAAGAAGAGGGAATATATAATATCTATACAAATGTAAAATAACTTGAGTTTTCATTTGCTTAAAAATGTATACAGTTTTTAAACACTAACAGAACCTCAATGACCTGGGAACAATATCAAAAACGCAAACGCATTATAAGTGGAATTCTAAAATGAGAAGAGAGAATGGGGCAGTAAAATATTTGAAAACATAATAGCTAAAAATGTCCCAAATTTGATAAAAGACATCAGTTTATAGATTCAAGAAATTCAATAAACTCAAAGCATGATTAAAAAAAAAAAAAAAAAGCCTAGGGGAGCCTGGGTGGCTCAGTTGGTTAAACTTCTGATTTCAGCTCAGGTCGTGATCTCACAGTTCATGAGTTCAAGCCCCGCATTGAGCTCTGTGCTGACAGCTCAGAGCCTGGAGGCTTCGGATTCTGTGTCTCCCTCTCATTCTGCCCCTTCCCCATTCATACTCTGTCTCTCAAAAATAAATAAACATAAAAAAATGTTTTAAATAAAAAAATAAAAAATTAAAAAATTAAAATTAAAAAAAAAATGGCTTACACCCAGATATATCACAACTATTAAACTGCTGAAAACCAGAAATGAAGAGAAAATCTTGAAAGCAGCCAGGAACAAAAGACACATTATATACACGGGAACAATAACACAAAGGACTACTGTTTAAACATCATAAATTACTGAGGCCAGAACACAGTAGAAGGACATCTTTAGAGTGCTGAAACAAAATGTCTGCCAACCCAGAATTTTATATCTACTAACTAAATTCTTCAAAAACAAAAATTATATGGATATTTTCAGAAAAATGAAAACAAGAAGACTTTATCATCAGCAGACCTGCACAAAAGAAACACTAAGGGAAGTTCTCCAGCAGGAGGGTAAAGGATGCCAGTTGGAAACGGAGACTTCAGGAGGGTGATGAACACTGGAAATGATAAATATGTGGATAACTTTTAGAAGGCTATTTTTTAAAATTTCTTCATTTCTTTCTTTCCCTTTTTTATTGTTTTGGTAAGAAGACTTTCTAAATTTGAAATATAGCCTGAGCAACATGGATACAGTACTTCTTTATTTCTTTAAATTACATACGATTATATAAAGCAAAACTTTTAACTCTGTTATTGGTTTATAATATATGTAGCTGTAACACACATGACAAGAGTACAAAATTGGTTCAACGTTCATAAACCAGTGTATTTCACCGTTATATTAACAGACCTAAGGAGAAAAACAATATGATTATTTCAGTAGATGCAGACAAACCTTTTGACAGAATTTAACCAATTCATGGCTTTAAAAAGAATTCTGCAAATGAAAATTTTCAACCTGATGAAGGGACCTATGACATACTTAATGATAAAATATTGAATGCTTTCCCTCTATGATAGTGAACAAACTAAGAATGTCTACCCATGCCAATTTACTGATGTTTGTAACATTTTGAAATGTATAAAAATTTAAGATGGGGTATTTGATGAAGAAAGGGATGAATAAATAGAAATGGGATAAAGCAAACATGGCAAATTGCTAATTATAGACTCTAGGTGGTGGGTACCTATATGTTCACTCTATAATTCTTTCAGCTTTTCTGTATGCTTGAAAATACTCATAAGTTATTGGAGAAAGTTATTGGTGCAAAGTCCCACCTTAAAAAAAAAAAAACTGTTTAACTTTGTTTAATTCTGTGTTTCCCAAACTTCTTTTTTCAGCAAAACAAACAAAATCCTTAAGGAAAATGTAATACACCCTACAGAACACATTCTGGAAAATACTTCCTATTTGGATTTAGTCTACACCCAATTAAGTTTTTAAAATAAGAGTAGTGTATCACATCCATTGTTGCATAACAACCCCCCTCCTCCAAACACAGTGGCTTAAATAAGGCTTATCTATTATTTCTCATGATTCTGTGAGTTGACCGGAGTTCAGCCGGGTAGTTCTGCTGATCTCATTTGGAATCTCATGCATGTGAGCTCATCTGGGGCTGGAACACCTAAGATGACTTCTTATTCTCTAGGGTCTCTCTTTGGGTGGCCTTTAGGTGGCCTAGTCCAGACTCCCTCAACAGCATACTGGCTGGGTTCCAATGGGAGGAAATAGAATGTGAGTTCTCTTAAGGCGTGGGCTCAGATTCTCAGAATGTTGCTTCTACATTCCATTGGTTAAAGGAAGCCAAAAGGCCAGCCCAGATTCAAGGGAAGAGGAAATAAACTTATCTCCCGGTATAAGGAGCAGTGTGTGTGTATATGAGGAGAAGAGGAACTGATGTGGTCATCTTTGGATATTATCTATCACGGTGGCATACCAAAATTTCCACGCTGCCTTATTAAAGACACTTAAAATTTATAAGGGAATAGATGGTTGTTTACATTACAGTTTCAGTCTTTGTTTTCTGGATTACAGAGTTTTGTTAGGTAGCAATTTTGAAGTTCACTAGAGTATTGGTTTGAGGGTATAGTGAAAATCATTCTAAATTTAAGAGTCAGAAGACCTATGTGTATACCCTGACTACTGCTCAGCAGCGGGGTGACTTGGGCAAACACCTAACCTTTCTGAACCTAAGTTTCCTTGTTCGTAAAACAGGATTAATGGTATTTAACTCACTGAATTTTATTTAGTGCCAAAAAAGAGACTGAGATCTCCCATGATTCTGAGGAGCAGCCTCCAAGGGAACTGGAACTGAATCCATAGCAACCTTGAGGAACACTCAGCAGCATTTCATGGATCTTCACTGTAGTACCTGCCATTAATTTGAGTTGGCCACCCTCTCCAAGACTACTCCACTGCCCACTTGTGTTTCCTATTATGACCTGCCAATCCTTCCTCTCTATCATCAGTATTTTCTCTTCACCACATAGTTCTTGATTTCTTATCATTTTAGCCTGTCATGAACTCTCATGGCCCCACCTAATGGTCTAGACCAGGGATTGGCAAACTTTGGCCTGTGGGACAAATGTGGGCTGCCACTGTTTTTTGTAAATAAAGTTTTATTGGAACATAGTCATACTCCTTCCTCCATTTACTATCGTCTGTGGTCTCTTTTGACTACAATGGCATTAGTTGAGTATTTGCCACAGAAACCATGCGGTCCACTAAACCTATTTGGCTCTTTATAGATAATTTCCTGATCTCTGGTCTAGATTTCCTCATGGCTCCTGTAACCAGGCATTCATTTAACTTCTGTTCTGACTTATTCTTGAAGTATTTCCCAATTCAAATTCTTGGAAAGGAGAGAGCCCAAATCCTCTGAAGTCCTCATTCCTCAACCTGAAAGGAAATGAAAGAGGATATTTTCATTTCATACCAGGCTACTTCATAGTATGTTGGTGAGTTGTGAAAAGTCTACATATGGGTGATGTGTTTTCTCCCACTAGCATCCAGTTAGCTGTGGCTGAGGAAATGCGGGTGGTCAAAAAAACACAGCTATGTTCGTAAGGCTGGGCATGGCGGACAATGTAAATGTCCAGTACAACCGCAAATTAAATTAAATGAGCTAATATATGTAAAATTACGTGTTAATGTATTTGAGCCATATAGTCATAAAGTATCAAAAGTACTTGCCAATTAAAATAAATTTAAAATAATATACAGTTCTCTGAAAATAAGAACACAAAATATGATGGAACACAAAAATTCAATTCACATGCAATATTATAGCTCTATTGCATATTGTATATATAATATTAACGATGTTATTATAGCTAGACAATTTCTCAGGAGGCAAAAAAAGGCTAAATGAGTGATTCAGATGGGAGGAGTACTGATTACTCAGATGCGACTAGTCGACAATTCATCCATAATGAGTTATATACTTTCTCAAGGACAAGTTCCTGTAAACAGAGTTCTGTAATAACCAACTCTTTTAATAGGCTCTCCTTCCATGCTTTTCCCACTTACACTGTGTCTGCTTTGGTTGCCTACACCGATGGCTCCCTTCTGCACTACAAGGATGGCTCCAGTTCAGATCCTGCACGGAGGAGGATACCCTGGCAGTTTTGAAACAATCCTCTGATCCTTCCAGCAATGGAAATGGTGTGGTACTCTGACAGCATTTTTAATAAAGAAACTTAAAAAATTTTTTTCCACGAAACAAACAACCATAGAACAGAAACTTTCAGAACAATGCCTACACCATCCAGCCTGGACAAATGGATAACACACAAATCGCTTCCAAAATAACTTTTATTACTATATAAAAACAAGTCAAGAAAAAATAGATGCATCTTTTTTCTACAAAATTATAAAATATGCAGGCTATTTAATATTTTTCCATAAGAAGGCAAATTTAAACATAGTAATCTTTTCCACTTAAAAATGTTCAGGCATCTTCTAAGGGATAAAGAATAATAGTTTTCTTTTTTTCTATACTTTCCTATGTGCACCTCTAAGACATAGCAGTTAACAGTTTTCTGTCAGAGTTATCACAAGAAGGACATAACAGGATAAAAATTCTATCATATTGCAATAAAATTAGCATAACACTTTACTTCTTTCTCTGAGGTTTTAGATCTGGCGTTGTGGTCAATCGGTATTGCACTGCAATTTTCAACTCAGCGGGGAAAAGAGCCTAATTAAAAACAAGACATTCTCTTTCTTTTGTCCTTTAGAAAATAGGAACCACTTGTCAGTATCCCTTAAAAAGTGCAATTGCTTCTTTGTCATTTGATTGTAAGGTCTGAGATGCTGTTTCTAACCAGCACGGCTTAAATGAAACCACACAAGGAATGGAAAGGAAAGTATTCTGGAGGGTGAAATCAATCTGACACAAGAAGCACAGAAAGCTGTATGCATCTGAGAACATTAATTCAAAAAGTATATTCATTTGAGTTTCTCAATAAAACCCACCCAGAGAAAAGGCTTTAGTGTTGATTTAGATGAGTGCTAAAATAAAAGCTTTTTTTTTTTTTTCTTCCTGAAATTAGATTATGGGGTAAGCCAAGCCAGACTATCTCTGCAGATGATATAAGCTATAATTATTTGGGAAGATTTCAATCACTGTTTTGGAAATGATACCTAAGGCTTTCTTCTCCCCTTTTCTTTTTGTGGACTCTTTAATGAGATATTTTGGGGAGAGATGGCTTTAGGTAGGAAATACCAGCTTTTGAAAGATAAAGGTACAATTACCATTAGAATAAAAATCCCATTAAAAGAAGAGTCTCAGAAAGGTTTTCTAGATGTATTTTACTATGCATTGTTTTCATAAAGGTTGAGAAAGAAAGAAGTTCTTATAATATCTATAAGATTGCCCTCGCATTAGCCCATGAGAGAGAAAATAAAGGGCTGAGATGATGTGTGCTCAAAGACTTTGCAATGGAATAGAATATTCTCATGCCAAATCCATAGTTAACTTTTCACCAGTAACCTCTTCCTTGGCCTACATAAAATGGAACAGCAGCTTCGGTCATTGGGACTATCGCCTTCCCCTAAAACACTCCTGGAATTTGGGGCACCTCCTTGTAATGAAACATCCATTTATCGAAAATATGTTTGTGTGTGACAACGCAATTACTCTTCCACGTAACATCAAAATTTGTAGCGTGCTCTGTCCATATTGAATTTGACTGTGCTCACAGCGAGCCAGGCATTAGGCTGGGTACTGGGGATACTTAAGACACCATTACCAATTTTGGAAGGAGAATTAAATAGGAAGAAAACAGTGTTTTGGCAAGGGAATCTTGAATGGTTAGGCATGAAGCTTAAGGAACATGATGGAGAGAAGCTCATATTCAGTCTATGGAGGTAATTACCACTTAAATTAAAAGGAACTTTATGAAGCACCAAAAAAGTTAAGTGTGTTTGGTGTAGGGGTGTCTGCGTGGCTCAGTTGGTTAAGTGTCTGACCCTTGATCTCAGCTCAGGTCTTGATCTCAGGGTTGTGAGTTCAAGCCCCACACTGGGCTCCACGAAATGGGCAGGGAGCCTACTTAAAAAAAAAAAAAAAGTGTATTTGGTATAAACTGTAGGGTTTCCACCCACATCAAAATGCCCCACTTTAAAACTGCAGGGAAACCAAAAATCAATCCCAAAATGAAAAGCATCCTTTCAGCAAAGGCACTACTCTAGGTCTTAATTCAAGTCAGCTAGAGTCAAGACAGAGATCTCCATGCATGAAAGATGTCACCTCTGAGTCTCTCAACTCACTACCAAGAACTCAAAGCTCTAGATATCACCTAAAATTCCACCAAAATCAGGAAGGACCTTAGCTCTTGCCACCAGGAAGGGCAGACCACGAGGTGAGTCTCTCCTATCCCCAAACCCAAAGCTATACAGCAGCTAAGATCCTGAAGAAAAAAACTTGTAATTGATTCATCTTGAAAGTTACATATATTCTTGCCCAAATCTTTCTTTGTCACCAAGACACAATTTTAAGATCAAAGAGGCATTGAGGTAGGCCATGGCTTGTTGGCTGCATCAGGGTGCCATGATCTATTTCCAGGTATGGGTGGGCCTCTTTCCTTGGTTATTTGAGGAATCTGCCTTGGACAAGAGAGCCAGAAGTTAAACTTTAACAAGTCCACTGCACTCCAGCAGTGTACAAACTAGTATATAATAGAAGATACAGCATAGAGAAGTGGTTAGGGTCATGGACGAAGGAGTCAGATGGCCAAGTGACGAATCTCAGTTCTACCATTGATGAGCTGTGTGACCTTGGGGCAAGTCACTAGCCATTCTGAGCTTCAGATCTCCCATCTGTAAAATGGAGATAATAATAGTACCTACCGAGAAAAGTTTAAGGATTGAACAAGTCAATATTTATAAAGTGCTTAGAATAGTGTCTGGCAGATAGTATGTGCCACGTAAGTACTTTCTAAAATGAAAAAGGAAAGTCGGGAAAAAATGCTCTTTGAGGTTTGTAGAGCAGTTTATGCTACGTAAGCTTTCAGGGATATTCCGTTCTAATTTGGTTTGGAATCTGGGGTTATAAAATACGCCAAACCCCAGGGAGAGCTTTGGGATGAAGTGGAATTTTAGAAAAACTTCTAGGTCTGACGAGAGAAGACCTCTTTAGCTACATTTGGTTCAGTCATTGCCTCAAAATGCTCTAATATAACCCTGGTCTCTAGGGCCAGTCTGAGCTCAAACTAGTTGGGGAGAGAGCGCTGAGAAAAGGGAACCAGTTAGTTTCCTAAATTTTTTTCTGTACTCTGCTCACATTATCTGTGTAGCATAAACCCTGCCCCAGATCTAATTCTAAAGTGTTAGAACTGGACTCCCAGAATTAACAGGAAATGACAAAAGGCCAGAGATGCCACCAGCTGATGAAATTTACCAACCGAGGGACACATTTTTATTTTTTGTTTGTTTGTTTGTTTTTGAGAGACCCATTTTGATCGACTGTTTTATGCAAGGCACTGTGCTAAATGTTTTGGTCCTCAACAAGAAAGAGGTAACATAACCACAATTTATATCTGCTATTATTTACACGATCATCTCCTTTCCAATTCAGTTAAGTTCATAGGCCTCAATCAATACAAACTCTTCCAAGGAATCCTACTTTATGATTAAAATAAATATTGACTCTGTGGCCCAATCACCTTGGGGCTAGAGAGAAGAAGCGATAAACTGTAGAGCTAGTTTGTAAAAGTGAAGTGATATGGCCACATCTCTAGAACCCTTTACATGGTGGATCTCTGACCAGCCTCGTCAACGATGAAGTTTCTTTTCCTTGCTGCCACTTCATTGTTTAATTCTGAATCTGATTTGTCCACGTTGCTAAAGTTTATTGCTGAGCCTTCCACTCCCTCTTGAGCACCTCCATTTGGCTGAAGAAAGATCGAATTTGGTTCCTTAGGACGCTGCCATTGTGGTCTGGTGACTATCCAAAAAATGAGGGCCCCAAATACCACAATCAGAAGGCCCAGGGTATTTGTGAAAACACCTTCTGGTGGAGATGTACTGTACCCAGAACTAGTCCTACAAGAAAGAGAGAGTATGTCCAATTACAAATAGGGTGATGCAGCAGCGTGTCAAACAGTCTTGAATTTAAAAAAATACCCACTGGTAGAGCTTCTATGTAAATTCCCTTAAAGTTTGATATTAAAGAGAAATTTAAGTTATGCTAAAATAACTCAATGAAATAGTATGACGTTAAAAATTATAAGTATGAAAATAATGTAGTACCTGGAACACCAGTAGCACTTAAAAATTGAAAAACGGACGATACAAAATGTATATACACTATAATTACAATTAATATAAAGATATGCACATCAAAAAGATTAAGAGGGCACGTGTAACCTCAATAGTTGTAAGAGTGGTACAGTTTTTTGAACTTTTTGGTCCTTCTTCCAAGCATTATTAATGCTATACTACATGTATAATACATTTGTTAAAAATAAATTTTTAAATTGTCTATTTTTAATATTAAAAATTTTGTTACATTTTCCCCCAATGGGTAAGTATTTAACATTTTATAGCTTAAATATTACAATTAGGAAAACTATATAACTTACAGGGCAAAGAACAATTTCTCAGTCACTCCCATAAGTACCGTTGCGATCACTGTTCCAAAGATGAGCAGTCCGGAGTAAACATGTATGGGCATGACAAGTGCTCGGAGAGAAAGTGGAGCCCAAGGAAGCAGAAAGATGAAAACACCTAGGAGAAGCTAAACATCAACAAGTACAAAGGTTATCATTTAATTTTAAGAGTCAACCAATTTTAAAAGTATTATTATAAAAGCAATTGTACGCAAAATGAGAAAACCTTCATACAGAACCAAGGGCATAAGATGAAAATTTCCCCCACTCCAGTTCCACTACTCAAAGGCAACACCTATTATCACTTTCTCAAGTATCCTTCCAGAAAATTTGTATGCCTATGCAAGCATGTGTGTGTGTGTGTGTGTGTGTGTGTGTGTGTGGAGAGAGAGAAAGAGAATTTTTAAAGTATAAATGGTATCTTACTATACGTATTTGTTCTGCATCTGCATATTGCTTTTTTTCCCTTAATAATATATCTTGGAGATGGGGCACTTGGGTGGCTCAGTCGGTTAAGCGTCCGACTTCAGCTCAGGTCATGATCTCACAGTTTGTGAATTCAAGCCCTGCATTGGGCTCTGTGCTGACAGCTCAGAGCCTGGAGCCTGCCTCGATTCTGTCTCCCTATCTCTCTCTCTCTGCCCCTCCCCTGCATGTGCTCTGTCTCAAAAATAAATAAACATTTAAAAATTTTTAATAATATATCTTGGAGATCTTTTCGTATCAACATACGTGCATCTGGTTTATTCTTTTTAATGGCTAATGTTCTATTTTAAGGATGTAACATAATTTACTCAGTTTTCTATCTATGGATGTTCCTGTTTCTAGTTTTTTTCGATCATTAACAAAGCTTCAGTGAACTTCTTGTTTGTTTTTATCTATTTCCTTAAGGTTGCCAAGTAGAAAAGGAAATAAAAGATTTTCAAGTCCCTAAAACCATATATGATAGGACACATTTAGACAGTTCAATCAAAAACATTGTGTGTTAGGGTGCCTGGGTGGCTCAGTTGGTAAAGCATCTGACTTTGGCCAGGTTCTTGTGGTTCGTGAGTTTGAGCCCCACATAGGGCTCTGCGCTGACAGTGACTCTAGTCTTATATGTACAAGATTCTAGATAAACCTGAATCCAGTTACCTAAAGCCTACACAAAAGTGAGCACTGAGGGGCACCTGGGTGGCTCAGTCAGTTAAGTGTCCAACTCTTGATTTCAGCTCAGGTCATGATCTCATGGTTCACGAGTTCGAGCCCCACATCGGGCTCTGTACTGACAGCATAGAGCCTGCTTGGGATTCTCTCTCCCTCTCTCTCTGCTCCTGTCCTGCTCTCTCTCTCTCTCTCTCTCAAAATAAATAAATAAACTTAAAAAAAAAGTTACATGTTAAGAAGTTTACAATTTTGTTTTATGAGGAAAAACAGAGAGGTTATTGCCGTTTCTTTGATAATTAAATCCCTAGTGGGATGCTTCTCTGCAGAGGATAGCAAGATTCCTAAGTAATTGAAGTCTAGTGACACTTTCCATTTGTTTTGTGGCCCCACACCTCCTACCCCTTACCTATTCTCTTCTCCTCAAGAGAATAAAGATTTCTTAGTGACTGCTGAGCTACTGAATTTAAAGGGCATTTTTTCCAGGTACCTACTTTGGATCTACCCTCCCCGTCCCGCGCCCCCCCCCCCCAACAAAACAACGATGAGAAGAAGGGAGAATAGGGAGAAACACAACATCACTGTTCATCTTTCCTGAATGGGATCAAAGGACTAATGGGGGACACCAGAAGACTGAAGGCAGAATGGGTCTGAGACCCTAAAATATATTTAGTATCAGTTTCTGGGAAATGGTAATGAATGGAAGTTAATTTAAAAAAATGCATTCAATAGGCTAGTTTGCATATTTTACTGTCCACCTAATGCCACAAATGCCTGGATGTATGAGAAATGGTTCAGAGGGTCCCCTTTGGTGGTTGAGAATGTTGCTAATTCTCCTTCAGTGAAGTTTAGTGATTCTATTAGTATCAAAGCGCAAGCATCCCGATGTACAGATTGTGATTTCTATATGGAAACAGGGCTCAGGTAAATGGCCATCAAGGATTTAGCACATATATACTTCTATGTACTCATACCACATCTTTTCTGTGACTTGCCCATAGAAATATGCATTTCCCATATTTCTGCTCTCTTGACTTCATTCCTGATACTCTGTTTTCTCTCATTTCTTTCAGGATTTATCATGTGTGCCTCTTGTAATCCCGTAGGGCTCAATGAGCTAAGTAGTTGGGGTGCCAGAAATTTGCTTAGAGGACCCCAGGCAATTGAACTTCCCTTAAATGTTCATAGGCACAATTAAAGCCCAAAGGAAGTAAGCCAAAGTGTAATGATACCTCTAGATTATGGCATTACCAATGGTTTTTGTTTTTTTCTTTTTTCTGTATTTTATAAATACAGAAATGTTAAATGTTAAATGTTTTTTAACATTTTTATAAATGTTAAAATTAATGTATATTACTTTTATAACTGGAAATAAACAATAAAATTTTACTTTTACAGTTCCTGTGTTAAGTATCTGGACTTTCTCACTTAATTATTATTATTATTTGCTCACTAACAAATGTATTTTACTATGCCAGTCTTATCTCCTTTTATGAAACAAGAGTTTTTAAAAAAAGATATGTGTGAACTTCAAGACCCAACAAAAGCTTTTATTTGCAAACCGTTAATGAAACCAGGAAATATCTGCCTATCTAGCTTTTGTATTAGGTATGATTTCCTTTTTTTTTTTTTTAACTATAGAGGTGGATTTAATGAGCAATCAAGTGATTTACAGATTAATACATGGAAATCCTCTTCATTTTCCTGCTATTTCCTATACTCAATCATTCCTTCATTTAAAGTACATATTGCTGGGCCCCATCCCTCGAATTTCTGATTCAGTAGGTCTGGAATAGAACCTAAGAATCCATATTTCTGATTTCCCTGGTGATGCTAATGATGCTGTTCTAGAGGCCACACTTTGAGAAGCTCTGTATTAGGTCATTTCCAAGTTGCATTCTTCAAGTGTAAAAGCATGTTTCTTCCAGGGATTAAAACATCTAATCAGCACCAACTAGAATATGTCCACAGTTTTTTTATAGAGAGAGAGGACACACAAATGAACACTAAATTCCTCTGTCAATATTCTACATCTCCTTGCTGCACTGTCTTGCATCAAATCTACCTGGCAACATTCCAACACTGGCTCAGCCATCTTCAGGACTACCTCTGGTCTGCTAGGTGCTACTAGAGTTAAGTCACACAGCCAAGGAGACCAGCGGCACTATAAATTCATGGTTATGATGCTCACAGTTATGAGCACTTCAACACTGCTCAACAATCCTTCTACTATTGTCTGATTTATCAACTGGTCCTCCATGTTCTCTCTTCCTCAGACTAGTGGCTGTCCTGTGTGCCTCCTCACTATTAGCAGATGATTTTAGTACCATCTCATGGGAAAAACAGAGCTTCACTTTTCTGCTGCTGAACTTCAAACAAACCAAAAAAGCCAAGCCAACAATTCCTTCCTTTCTTCAATTACAATAGAGTTGGTGTTCGAGCTCCCAGCTGCGCCCTGCAACCTGCTTCCTGAAGGCATAGCTATAGATTCACTCCACTATTCACAGCCTCTCCTTCTCTACTGGTGCCACCCTGGGAGCATTTTAACATGCCCAAGCTTCTCACAATGAAAAGAAGCAAAGAAACAAAAAACCCTCAACCAAACACCCGCCTTGACTCCTATCCTTGTCCAGTTACCACCCTCTCCTTCCCTTACCCAAACCTCTTGACTGAACTATTTTCTTACCTTCCACTCCTTCCTCAATCCACTGAAATCTGGATTCTCCCTTTTAAGAAAAGGGCTCTCTAGTGTCATCAGTAACTTCCAGGTCACTAAATCCAAAGGACGGTTTTCAGACCATATTCTCCTTGCTTCTTATAGCACCTGACACTCCTCAAACCCTCTCTTCCTCCTCTAATGTTCCCTTTCTCATCCCCCCACTTGCTCATGCTTGCAAGCGACTCTCATCCCTTTACGGTTAACTTTCCAAATCTCATTAATTCCACCTTTGAAATATCTTTAGAAACCATCCATTTTGCTCACTGCTACTGCTACACCTCCAGGCCACCATCGTTTCTCATCTGAACCTCTGTAAACACCTTGCAGCTAGTCTATCTATATTTACTTCTGCCCAACCTCCAATTCATATTCCATACTCCACTCCAGGATGCCTGACCTCCTTCTTGCTTCTGAAACAAAGAAAACTGCACCCACCTACTCTTCTATTCACCTAGAATACTCTCTCCCCTTACACCACCAACCTCATGAGTTCAGGTTTTGGTCTGACTTCCTTTACCCCCCATACCATATGAGAGCTCTCCCAGAATGTTCCATACCCACCTTGTCTACCAAATACTCAAAGACCTGTCTTGTAAACTACATGAGGGCAGAGAGCATGTCTCTTTGGACCCATGCTTTTCTTATGGAACAATGCATCCCCCACAGCCTGGCAAGGAATCTCATACACAATGGGCATTTGGCTCTGTTGAATAAATGGATGGATTAATGAACAAAATTTCATTGACATAAAATGTATGCTCTCAATCATAAAGGTGCCTACGATCTAGAATAGAAATAAAAAATTCCATCTATAGGTCATAAAGGAGCCTTCCCTAAGACTTATACAATGGCTGACTTGTGTAATTCTAGTACACTAAGCCCTAGGCTGAGCATTTCCATGCATTATTTGGCTTTGAGCATGATGTTGTGAAGGATGTATCAAAAGCCTTAATTTACAGGTGAGCAAACTAAGTTCAGAAAAGTTCAATAATTTATCTTAAGGTCACGAGCTACAAATGGATGAACCTGATTCAAATTGAGGTCTCCCTGATTGCATGTCCTGTGTTCTTAAACACTACTTGCTCTCTGGATCTGAGCAAGAAGGTAGCCAGGGATCAGATTTCCTCCTGCTAAACAAAAGTCACAAAGCTGTGAAATGACCTTTCTGAGAAGCCTAGTAAGCACACAAGTAAAACAACGAAAGGTAAGAATTCGAATATTTCAGAGAGCAAAAGAGAATCTTGAGACAATTTAAAATGTTTTTAATTCACCTAAGTTTAATATTAGAAAAATCTACTGATGTAACTGACTACATTAACAGATTACAGAAGAAAAGCTTTTCTCCTAGGTTAACTGATCTCAAACCACATGCTTCTGAACCACCTGGAAGGCCTGTGAGCACATATTTCTGGGCCCCTCACCCAGAGTTTCTGATCCAACAGTTCCGAGGCAGAACCTAAGAATATAGTTTGTTTGGCCCTCAGGGGAGGGAAAGATTTCCAAACAAGTTTCCAAAGCGAAATAAAAAATAATAGCCTTAAAGGGAAAGATGATTAATTTGTTTCATTAAAATGAAGAATTTCTGTTTATCAACAAATACTAACAAAAGAGAAAATTTAAGCTTCAAACTGGAAGATATAAGCAATACATATAAATGAAAAGGAATCTGACACAGAACTCCTACAAATCTTCAAGGAAAAGAAAAAAAAAACCCTCATTTTTCAAGTGGACAAAAGATATTTCTCTTTCTTAGAAAGGAAACATGAGTGATCAGTGAAATAAACATTAAAACCACAAGAAGACATCATTTTATACCCACTAGTTTGGCAATAATTAAAAGTTTGAAGACGATGCATGTTGGCAAGGATGTGGCTTATGGGTACTCTTACATGCTGCTGGCAGGAACACACTGGGATCAACCAATTTGGAAAACAGTTTGGCATTTCTTTTTTCGTCTGAGTATAATTCCACTCCTAAGTATACGCCCAGAGTAATCTTTGCATATGAGGGCCAGGAGATATGTATATGAATGTTCAATATAGTATTGTTTATAGCAGAAAACTAAAAATAGCCCAAATGTCTAATAGCAAGAGATTGGATAAATAAATTCATGGCATATTTAAACAATGGAATACAAAAGTAAAAATGAATAAACTATAGCTAAGGAATCAAGATAGTTGAATCAGTAGAATGAAAAAAAGTTGCAATAGAATACTTATATTATGATACTGTGTTTTTCAAAATTTATTAAAAAAGCAAAACTAAACAACATATTGTTTGGGGATTCACAGTATGTAGAAAAATTGTAAAGAAAAACAGGGAATGGCAGAAAAACTTCCAGAGAATGGTTACCATTAGAAGTTGGGGTAGTTAGACAGATATGGGATTGAAGTAGAAGTGGGTGGGGGTTCTATGTTTTCTAAATTAGATTGGATAGTGGAATCCTAAGAGTTAATTTTATCATGATTCATTACTTCTAAATACATACAATATTGAGAACCCCAAAGAGCTTTTATTATATTATACATCTATTGATATTTACCATATTAGAAATTAAAGCTGAAACTTCTAAAAATATTTATTCATTTAACAATGATAATAAATTCAATACATATTTACATAAATAGCATGTCTTACGAAAAATAACTATATTATGTGAAACAAAAAACATGCCAAGTGGCATGTTTTACATATTTGCAAATCACTTTAAGTTCTGATTCAGTAGTAGATAATTGGATTCCTCTATTTGTCTCCACATTCAGGCTTATGTGATATCACATATAATGTAGTCTCTGGAAAAGGCCATGTAACACTTTTGAGAAACTGACACAAAGATAAATACCATCTTAGTATTATGAAAAGAGCTTTGAACAGAAAGAACCACCTGAAAATCTTGGTTACCACTCCCCACTCCCCGCTTCAGAGTTCTCTGGACTAGATTTTGAGAACTACTCTAAGAGGATGCCTCGGAAGCAGAGAGAAGGAATACCTCAGAGAGATGAAATGAAAGAATAAGAAAATATGTGTCAGCAAAATTTGGTGGAAGAATGTCACAAAGAAATTTCAGCTTAATTTCCAATTCAAAAGAGTAAATAAAGGATCTCTGCTTTGCAGGGGAATCATTGCTGTGATTCTGTTTTCAGGGCTGGGGTTTGGGGGTGGGGAGGGGTGGGAGGGGAGTAGGTGATCCGGGTCGGTCCAACCCCCTGTAAAAGTGCCTCTTCAAGAGAACATCTAAGACACAAGTGGACCCAAACACATTTTTACTGAGTTTAATCTATGGACTCAGGAAAGGTGGGCTCTCTACTTTTAGGGGTAGGCTCAAGGTTCTCAGCAATCCTGTCCTGACAACAGAATGAGGGAAGCAGAAGTCAGACATACAGAGAAAACAGCCTCGTGAAGAGCACACTTTGAGCCCCAGATAGTTTGTTATTTTTTTTAAATGCCCCAGAGGCTAGATTTCACAAGCAGAAAAGAATTCTATACTTGAAATGCTTTACAACCCATAGGTAAACATGAGGAAGAAAGAAGACCTTTCAGCCTTTTTTGGTTGTATTCTTTGTTGCTTACCTCCGTCCTTCCCTCCTTACTCTATTTACTGAACGCACCCGGACACTAGCTTCCCTTGGCAGGTAAATCCTGACTTTAAACAAAGGAGCTAAGCCAAACCCCAACAGTGCTAAGGTAAGAAGATATGAACCTGACATTCTCTCCCACGCTCTTCACACATTGGTAGGATTGCTTCTTGAATTGTTCTTTGAAGGGGAGGGGAGCACAAACTGACTTCACAAACTCGGGTGAACGGTCTGCACGCAGTTAAACTTGGAGACTGAAGTGCAGGCAGTCGTGACCGCATAAGCCAGCAGCAAGCCAGCGCCTGCATCCGCTCCAGGAAAGTGGAAACTTCCTGTTCTCCAACCACAAGCGGCAGCTCCAAGGATCTAGAATTCGTCTTGATTCAGAAAGAGAAACTGCTTCCCCTTTTTACTTTAAAAAAAATCGTATTTTATTTTATTTTACGTTAGAGAGAGAGCACGAGCGGGAGAGAGGGGCAGAGGTAGAGAGAGACAATCTTAAGCAGGCTCCGCGCTCTGCTCGGAGCCTGACTCGGGGCTCGATCCCACAACCTTTGGGATCATGACCTGAGCTGAAAGGAAGAGTCACTAGACTGAGCCACCCAGGCACCCCTCCCTTTTTTACTTTTAACTTAAGAAATCTGACAGAAGTATGTCTCTGTCAAAGCATATTTTTGTGGCTCATGAATTTTTGCAACTAAGAATACGGAGGCAGGAATCTTTGTAAATCATAATAAGTAGGGAGCTTAGCTCCTACCAAAAGCCTAGAATTCATTTCTTTCCACTGGGAAAGGAAATGTGCTTTCACTTAATTTCTCCCTGAGCACATCTGGGTGATCTGTTCTGTCACTTGTATGGAGAAGCAATGCAAGTAACTTGAAAATAGCTTTTATGCAGCAAAGGAATAAAGTTGGAATGTCGTCAACTTTTCCTGATAAGAAACTGTTCACCTGGTTCCTGAACAACCACAGGCACCAAGCACAACGTGAGTATTCACAATCTGTGGTGAGGGGACACCTGTCTGCTTGTTTGGTTTTAAAAATTATGTATATATGCTTTGTATATAACATAAGATTTACTTGTATTTGAAACAAAAGAGCCACAGGTTCAAGCAAGTCAAACAAGACACATTTAAAAATTTAATAAGCCCCCAAACCAATCCCACCCCCACAATTCTCCCATACCTTTTTTTACACATAAACACATACATGCTTTTTTTCTCTTTCCTTTTTTATTTTAAATGACGTTTTACTAAACATATTACTTATTCTCCAGTATTTTTTATACTGAAGAATATATCATGATTTCACTCTTGGTCAGTAGACATGGCTACATTCCTTGTAATGGCTGTATGATATCCACCATGGATTTACCAAAAATTATTTAACCATTCCCTATTGATGGATATTTAGTGGCTTCTGGTTTCCTGCTTGAATAAACAATGTTGCGCTAAAAATCCTTTTTAGGGGCACCTGGCTGGCTCAGTTGGTTGGACATCCAAATTCAGCTCAGGTCATGATCTCATAGTTCCAGCCCCGCGTCGGGCTCTGTGCTGACAGCTCAGAGCCCGGAGCCTGCTTTGAAGTGTGTGTCTCCCTCTCTCTCTGCCTGTCCCCTGCTCATGCTCTCTCCCTCTCTCTCTCACTCCCTCTCTCTCAAAAATAAATATTAAAAAAAAATTCCTTTTTAGAGTTCCTTACGTTACAGTATTTTATTTCTACTCTCTCCAAATGTGGGATTGCTAGGTTAAAGGGTAAGCATATATATATTTTTTTAATTTAGTAGATATTAACACACTACTTCCCTAAAATTTGGTGACAACACATTTTCCTGTCACTAGTGGAAAAGCAAAAGTGGAGAGCACCTTTGACCACTCACACCCTTGGCAGCAAGGAACATCACCACTGTTGTCCTGTTAGTCTTGTGGGGGAAAATGACATTTTATTGTTGTTTTATTTTCTATTTCCCTAACTTCTTAGTGAGGTTGGACATTTTATATGTTGATTGGTGATTTAAGTTTTTCTTCTGTGGCCTGCCTGTTCAAATCTTCTGTTTATTTTTCTGTGAGGTTGCCTTTTTGTCATTAATTTTTAGGAGTTTTTTTATATTACATATTAAACACATTAAGCCTTAATGTATGACATGACTATCCCCATATCCCTTTGTGCAGTTTCTGTTGACTTTGTTATGTTTTGCCCCACATAATTTTTTATTAAATTTTTTTTTCTTTTTTAATGCTTATTTATTTATTTTGAGAGAGAGAGCATGAGCAGGGGAGGGGCAGAGACAGAGGGAGAGAATCCCAAGCAGGCTCCACGCTGTCAGCACAGAGCCAGATGTGGGGCTCGATCTCACAAATAGTGAGATCATTACCTGAGCCGAAATCAAGAGTTGGACGCTTAACTAACTGAGCCACCCAGGTGCCCCCCTCCATATACTTTAAAAAAATTTTTTATATAATCAAATATGTCTTTTTTTTTCCTTTATGACTTCTGGATTTCTTGTCAACCTGTGGACTCCCCAACTTCAGATTATATAGATTATTTGCTTCTTAATTTTCTTTTTCTCTTCTCATTGGGTTTTTAGGAATCTTTTTTCCTTTGTGTTATATACAGAGTCCTTTCGCTTGTTTGTTTGGTCTCTTCCAAATGGATAACAAATTATGATGGTAACGTTTATTAAATAAGCATTCTTTCTCCACTAAATTGAAATACCAAAGTGCCGAAGAAAAAAAATCGTGTACTACTTGGACTGTTTCTGTCCTCTCTGTTCTTTCCATGACTATATTTTGTTTACTCTTGTATTAATAGCTTGTTTTGAAGGCAGGTCTCCCTTCACCTCTTTTTCAACATTTGTTTGGTTATCCTTGGATATTTGCTCTGCAAGTTTAAAACTACTATTGGGCTTAAAATTAGAATTATATTATACATAAATATAGTTGAAGAGGGAAAGATATTTCTATATTAATTGTTCTCTTTTAGTAATATGGTATCTAATTATACCATGTTTTCTGTTTTTCAATAAAATTTCATAGTATTCTACATATTCTACATATAGATTTTATACTTTCGTTGTTCAATTTATTCCTACATATTTTATATTCACATTATAAATGAATTCTACTTCTTATTCTAAGTGGTTATTTCTAGTTTACGCAAAAGTTATTGAATTATGCATGGCTATCTTCTTTTTTTTTTAGTATTTTTAAATGTTTATTTATTTTTGAGGGGGGGAGGGGCAGAGAAAGAGGGAGACGTAGAATCCAAAGCAGGCTCCAGGCTCCGAGCTGTCAGCACAGAGCCTGATGTGGGGCTCGAACCCACAAACTGTTGGATCATGACCTGAGCCGAAGTTGGATGCTTAACCGACTGAGCCACCCAGGTGCCCCTGCATGGCTGTCTTAGATCCAGGCACCTTCCCAAATACTCATTACTCTAACCATCTCTGGGTTACTAGACATACATTCTATGTATTTGCTTTTGCAAACTGAAAAAAAGTCACAAATTCTCTATTACTAATACAGATTTTTTCATTATCTTGTAGCTAAAACCTCTAAAATAAATTTGAATGACCAAGGTAGCAAGCACCAATGTCTTATTAATATAATGGAAATGTCTTCAATATTTCACACTGTAAGCTGGTGTTTGCTGTTGGATGTTAGTAAAGGTGTTTATCATCGGGGCCGCCATCTTAGATGTCAAGATGTAGTACACAGTCGCTCCACATCTAAGAGGAATTTGTTTTCTCCCAGTGTGCTAGAAAAGTTTAAAGTATCCATTCCTAGAAAGTCAAAGATACAAAACAGTCTGGACCAGTGCCTTTTTTAGAGATAGATTTCAAAAGATCTTACCAATTTCATCTAATATTTTATTGTCCTGTTTAGTTTTTTTTTTTTTTTTATGTTTATTTATTTTTGAGAGAGGGACAGAGACAGAGTGTGAGCAGGAAAGGGGCAGAGAGATAGAGGGAGACACAGAATCTGAAGCAGGCTCCAGGCTCTGAGCTTTCAGCAACAGAGCCCAACGTGGGACTCGAAACCGGGAACCTGAGATCATGACCTGAGCCTAAGTCGAGCGCTTAACCGATTGAGCCACCCAGGTGCCCCAATCCTGTTTAGGTTTTCTAATTCCTCTTGGATCAAATCTGGTAGTCTATATTTGGCAAGGAAAGAATCCTTATTTCTTAAAGATTTTTAAGTATATTATGATATATTAAAATTTAACAATCTGTCCTAATTTTAAAATAATATCTGTATCTATGATTAATTTTTTTCTTATTCTGAAGGTTGTATATTTTGTTTTTTCTCAGGTTTGCAATGGTTTATCTCTTTTATTTTATTTTTTTTTAAAGAACCAGCTTTTCATTTCATTTATAATTTCTTCTATTTTTTATTCACTTCAGTTTCTTACTTCTATATTCACAGAAAAGTGAAGTTCACATTGATATCCCAATTAGATAGCTGGCTATATACTGTCCTAAGGAAGGGAAGTGAATTGCTGTAGTTCACAAAGATTTTTCAACAAAATGGTTACCACCAAAAAGATTTTAGAAATTCACCTTTTACTTTAGTGTCCTAGAATAGCCAAATCCTTATCACACTCCATTAACTTTTGTTCATATACACTGCTCTCAAATGTATGTGTTTTTAATAAGTGAAGAAAAGACAGGGGAAAACTAAACTAATCCCTGAGCCTTCAAAATCTAACAAAGAAGTAAAATTCATGTCTTCACTCATAAAGTTAGGAAATAGAAATGACAGGACCACCTGGGTGGCTCAGTCAGTTAAGCACCCGACTCTTGATTTTGGTTCAGGTCATGAGTCCAGCATCAGGTTCTGTGCTGACAATGTGGAGCCTGCTTGAGATTCTCTCTCTCCATTTCTCTCTCTACCCCCTCTCCCTCTCTCTCTTTCACTCTCATAAATAAGTAAATAAATAAATAAATAAACTTAAAAAAAAAAAAGGAGGGGCGCCTGGGTGGCTCAGTTGGTTAAGCGCCCAACTTTTGCTCAGGTCATGATCTCACAGTTTGTGAGTTCGAGCCCTGCACTGGGCTCCGTGCTGATAGCATGGAGCTCACTTTGGATCCTCTAATTCTTTCTCTGTCCCTCCTCTGCTCATGTGTGTACACTCTCTCTCAAAAGTAAATAAACATGAAAATAAACTTTTATAAAACAAAAAAGAAAAGAAAAATGATAGAGGAATATGGGAATGACATCTTGCCTATGCTTGTTTATTCAGCACATGGAACTTGAAGTCCAGATAATGGCAGTCTAGGTGTTATGGAGACAGTAATTTCCCTACATAGATATGTCTATATTTAAAATCTCATGCTCAGGGTGCCTGGATAGCTCAGTTGGTTGAGTGTCCAGCTTCAGCTCAGGTCATGATCTCACAGTTTGTGAGTTCGAGCCCCGCATTGGGCTCTGTGCTGACAGCTCAGAGCCTGGAGCCTGTTTCGGATTCTGTGTCTCCCTCTCTCTCTGCTCCTCCCCGACTCGTGCTCTCTCTCTCTCTCTCTCTCTCTCTCTCTCTCTCTCTTCCAAAAATAAATAAACATTAAAAAAATTTTTTTTTAATCTCATGCTCAAGCTTAAAGACTGAATTCTGCAGTTCTGGTGGCCCTTCAGGGAAGAATACTTACAATGGAAACAAAATGGAATAGGGCCTAAAGGGAATGAGAAGATTATTTCCAAGAAATATGAATGTGTAGAAAACATCTGCAGTATCTGAACTGTTTTGCTTTTCATATCATGCTTACAAATACACTGAGACATTGACCTGTAAGATGTAGAGTATGACGACCGTCAGTCCGACCCAGCTGTGTAGACTGTACATGTTGGGGATATTCTTGGCATTGTGGAAATCAAAAACAGCCACCAGAGAGATAATTGCAAGAATGGCAGCAACAGCGTGTAAACCTGCATGGATGGATTTCATCAGGAGCTTGCTGCATTTCCAGGTCCATGGCAGTCTGTATACGATGATGGCTAGAAAGAAGCAAAAGGGGACAGAACGTGGCATTGTTGTTTTTAATTAACACAAGTTGAACAGTTTGACGCGCTGAACACTCCCTTCCATGAAACCCTTTTCACCTGGCTTCTGCTTCTCCCCTCTTCCCTGCCTCTCAGGGGTTCATTCTTGGGCTCTTTTGCCGGCATCTTCTTTATTTCCGACTTATGAACAAACTCTGGTGGCTCTCAGGGTCAATTCTAAGACTTTTTCCTCCCTCTACACTCTCTGTGGGTGATCTCATTCACTCCTTCACTGAGATGCTACCTACATGGCAGGGACTCCCAAATTCTCACCTCCAGTTCATACCTTTTTAAAGTAGGCTCCATGCCCAGCATGGAGGCCAACATGGGGCTTGAACTCACAACGCCGAGATCAAGACCTGAGCTGAGATCAAGAGTCAGACGCTTAACCAACTGAGCCACCCAGGAGCCCCTTAAGCCCAGAACTTTCTTCTTACCTCCAGACCCACAAAATCCAACAGCTTCTTTACATCTCTATAGAGATGCCTCCAAATATCTCAAACTCAACACATCCAAAACTAAATTATTAATCTTATGACCTGGTTTCTTCATATAGTCATAGTTTGATAAGAAAAGACAGACTAAGGAATATATATATATATATATATGCACAAAGATTTAACCGAACAAAAGAGTATATCCACATATTTTACAAAAAGGTATATCCAAATATAGATAAACATAAGAAAGATGTCAATTTCACTAGTCAACAGAGAAATGCAAATTAAAATCAAATGAGAATATGTCTACCACATATCTGAATGGCTAAACATGAAAAATGCCAAGTATTGCAGAGGATGTAAAGCAATCACAGCTCTCATGTTCTGCTGATGGGAGTTTAAATGGGAACGAACACTGTGGCAAAGTAGCAGTATTCACTCAAGCTAAACTTATGCATAACTTATGATCCAGCAATTCTACTCCTGGGTATATGCCCCAAAGGAATATGTACATATGTTCACCAAAAGACATGCACTAGAATATTGTTAGCATCACTATTTGTAGTGGCCCCAAACTAGAAACTCCCCAAATGCCCATCATTAATAGAATGAATAAATAAACTGTGATATATTTACACCGTGGAATAATATACAGCAAAGAGAATGAATGATCTATAACTAGAACATCACCCAATGATATGGATCAACCTATAATGTGGGTGCCAAGAAACCAGACATAAACAGTTATAGACTGTAAGGATTCAATTTATACGAACTATAAAAACAGGCAAAACTCATCTCTGCAATAAGAAAAGTCAGGATAATGGTTGCCCTTGTGAGGAAGTGGTATAGTAACTGAAAAGGAACATGCAAGAGATTTCTAGCTTTCTGCTAATGTTCTGTTCCTCAGTCTGAATGCTGGTTACATAGGTGTTCACGGAGGGAAGATTTCACCAAGCTACACACCATATGTACATTTTTCTGCATGTAGATTAAACTTCAACAAAAACATTTTTGAATAACATTTTTTTAAATGTGCTGGTTTAAGCAATAGATTACATAGCCACGTTAAGCAGCCTGCAATTTTTGTTCTGAAGGCAATATCCTGCCCCTACCCACCCTCATTCTCACCCCTCCAGTCCATGTCAGGAAAACTTTAGAGGTCTGAAAATGTATGACAGGTGGATAAAGTCTGAAGAATACTTCCTCTGGAAGGTGGATTCCATTATAACAGCAGTGTATATTGTTTAGTTCCAGCACGAAAAAAAAAAAAAAAGCATATTCCCACTACAGACGTTTATAATTCAAATATATAGAACTTCATAGGATCACAGAAATTTATGGCATTATCTAGTCCATTCAGTCACAAATGCATAAACCTACAAAGACAGATGTGGGTTCAGCCTCTTTAAAGCCTACAGCAAAAGATGTCAATCTTCGTATTCGTTGGTTCCATTCCTTAACACTTGACAGCCCTCACCATTAAGACAGTCTTCTTTTTATCTAGTCCAAACTCTGAAGGATTGCTACTTACTAATTTTAGTGCATATATGGATACCTTATAAATGTTGATCGATTATATTTTCTCGAGGACATGGAGACTTTTTGGATAATCATTTCTATATTCAATGAATCTTTTCAAGCCATTTAGTGCAACCAGGTATACCAGTTGACCCTTAAACAACGTTAGGGGCAATGATCCCAACTAAGTTGAAAATCCACATATAACTTGATTCTCCCAAAACTTCACTACTAATAGCCTACTGTTCACTGGAAACCTTACTGATAACATAAACAGTTGATTAACACATATTTTGTATATGCATTATATACTGTATTCTTAGAATGAAGTAAGCTAGAGAAAAGAAAATGTTAAGAAAATCATAAGGACAATACATTTACAGTACTGTTGTGTGTTTATCCAAAAAAAAAAATCCACCCGTAAGTGGACCTGCACAGTTCAAACCCATGTTGTTCAAGAGTCAACTGTACTTTTAAAATCTAGCTCAATGTCCCTTCTCATCCTTACTTCATCCTCTCTGAAGGAAGGAATGCATTTTGCTGTTTCTCCTTGTATCCTGAGCCTAGAACAGCCCTGGGCTCAAAGCATGTAGCTCCATAAGTATGATTTTTAACTCTTATTTTGAGATAATTGTAGATTTACATGCAGTTGTAAGAAATAATACAGACAGATCCCATCTACTCCTCACACAGCTGATAACATCTGACATAACCATAGTACAACATCACAACTAAGAAACAGACATCAATATAATCCACTGACCTAATTCAGATTTCACTAATTTTATTTGTGTGTGTGACTTTTGAGTGTTTTTTAAATAAATGTAAGATACTCTCTTCAGGCTGATCAAAGTCTAGAAGTCAAACTGAAGTCAACTCAGACACATGGTTTCCCCTCCTTATGCTTTTTCTCCTTGGAATTAGTGGATATACATATCCCTATGTACATGTGATTCTCAAGTTTTCATATAAATCATATGAAACATATATGATTCTCAAGTTTTCAAGGAAAGCAAATGTCTCTTTACCCATGACTTTGTGACCTTTCATCTACACAGTGGAGCCTTTTGCAATCTGTGTGATCAGGCATTAGTAAAATAAAAATGTGGATAATATGAAAATCTAATAATACATCTCACCCTCTTCTGGGTTAACATGATTTATTACACACACACACACACACACACACACACACACACACACCTGAACCCTTACACACCATGCTAAGTGCTCTATATGTTTACATCATAATTTTTACCTCAACTCTGTGAAAAAGGTATGATTACTATTACCATTATACAGAGGAGAAAGCTAAGGCAGAGAGATGTTAAGTAGCTTGCTTAATCTCAATTCGCATTTTAAAAATAATTATTATTGTTGCTATCATCCTCATCATCCTATCATCCAGGCACTGCCCTTATCTTAGATGAGGGAACTTGAACATCTATGTATGAAAAGGAAATACGTGGACTATGTTTGCTTGAAAAGCAAATTATGAACAATAAATCACAACAGCTTTTTCTCCCCGGTCTGGATCCTGTTGTGTCAAAAATTTCCAAAATCAGAACTAACCTCTGATATTAGAAGTCAGGAGTAATTATCATGACTGAGAGAATTTACAATGGTTACCAGGAAGATTCTTGGGTGCCTGGGATGTTGTTTCACCATCCAGGTACGTTAGTGTGTTCATGTTATAAAAACATGTAACTTATGATTTAGGTACTTCTCTGCATGTGTGTGGTTCTTCAATAAAACACTTGCCTAAAAAAAATGTTCAGTGAAGAATTTTTACTCTTCTAAATACTACAGGCATCATAGAGGAATGTGTTGAATTTCCTTAAAACTAAAATCTTCGCTCCTTGAGTGTTAAAACTGGATTTTTGAACCTTGCACATTTACTCAAATGCTTTGAGACTGGTTGCACACAAGCTTTCCTTCTCCAGCAGTAGCATGAATGGACACAATGTAATCTTTTATTGATGATTTGGGGTTACCAATAAAACATACTGTCCTATTACCAGTGGAGAAAATCCTAAGGGGCTTCTAGAGCTGGAGAGGTGCTTCCCTCCCATCCGCATGAGCCCAGGCAGTTACGATGTTTCAGCCCCTGGGTCTAGTTTAGAGTTCTTCAATCTCCTCTTTTAGTTTCTTGCTTAGGTTAGGGTGCTTACCCTCTTCCATCATCCTGTATAATCTTTTATTCCTACCACCTTTGAGTTCTAGTTTATACCTTTTTATGTTGACAAAAATCAGAACCTCTGTTAAATCAGGGTGATGGATACATGGGGATGTTATGTTACTTTCCGTATGACTGAAAGAATTCTTACTATTTTTCAAGTTAAAACAATATTTTTGTAAGTTCACAAACCCAAAAGCGAATTAATCTCAGCCACTAAGTCGGCAGCCCTCGGAAACTGGAGGGGGCTCTCATGTGAGTGAGGCCTGGAGTTTCTGCCTCTCTTGGGTATGTGGAAATTCTGCCAAATGTAAATAGTTGACTACCATTCAGAGTGTTCTTTAGATAAATGAAGGATAACTGCAAAAGTTACATTTGCATAAAGTGTTTACATGTTTTTAAAGATGTATAAATAACAAAAATACGGTGGACTCCCAGAGAAAAGGGCAATCTTAACAAAGCAAACCACATTTCTTAAACAAGAAGCTACTCTCAACAGCTATAAAAACTGCCTGGAGAGCAGAATTTAAATATTTCTTGCTTTTCTGGCTTGGCATTTGCCTAGACACCATTCCTGAGGTTCAGTGAGAAGGAAGAAAAACGTCTCATAAGCCCATGAGGAGGGGAAACGGCATCAAACGGCTACTTGTAACTGAAACAAGGGTTTTCTGTTAGAGGCCTGAGTTGGCAAGACCATATCCTCGCAGAAAACGAAGGGAAACATGAACACATATATATGTGAGAAATACATTTTAAATCTTCTTTAGAAGAAAAATTATTGGTAGTGGAACACACCAGGAAGAAAGAAGAAAGAAAAGAGAAAAGAAGGCAAAGAAGGGAAAAGGAAATCAACACCTGTGTATAATTATTTCGCGGACAAATGAAGGCGAAAATATAGTAACTTGAACTGAATTTAATTAGAAAATTTCTCAGCTCCTAGCTGCATGATCAATTCAGGAATGTGTGAAAATATACATTCTCTAAGATGTAATCTCTGGTTTGACACCAGCTTTCCATCCATAAACTATCTATAGGCAATACAAATTTTAGATCTGTCAAAGCGTGTGTGAAGAGAGAGGAACTTGGAGGGAGAAATGTCCCCAAACATAGAAAACAATTTGCCTCTAGTTCTTCCGTGTTTAAATCTTGTGATTCATGAAGGTAGGGGCGTGTCTACTTTGTTCAGTGTCATATCTCAGCAGTTAGCACACAGCCTGGTACATAGTAGGACTTCATTAAGTGTTTGTTGAATAAATAAATTTTTTAAAGTACAGTAGGGGCGCCTGGGTGGCTCAGTCAGTTACCCATCTGTCTTGGGCTCAGGTCATGATCTCACAGTATGTGGGTTCAAGCCCCACATCCGGCTTTGTGCTGGCAGCTCAGAGCCTGGAGCCTGCTTCAGATTCTGTGTCTCCCTCTGCCCCTCCCCAACGTGTGCTCTCTCTCTCTCTCAAAAATAAACAAACACTTAAAAATAAAAAAATTAAAAAGTACAGTAATTCATTGTTTCCCAGCAAATGAGCAGATCCTCTTTGAAAATGCACAAATCAAAAACTCAAGACAATCTGTACTGCTGATCCAAGTGTAAGACCAAGTGGTCCTTTCAAGCAAGTAGAAGGTAGTCTACACCTGGGCCCACTTAACAGGTTGACGTATGCTTTAAATGAACCCCCAAATAAAATAGGAGTAATTGTTTGAAGTACAGTGGAATTTTAAAACACTTATAAATTCTATGTAAATATGGCGTATGCGTTACACTTTCCTTAACCCTTTGAATGAAGTATTATCTTGACATCCTTGGTATACACTCAGAGCAGGATTTACTAATTTCCCCATGCACCCAAGAATGTACCAGACTCTATGCAAAGATCTCCAGTTTAAACGTAAAAGCAGAGAATCCTTTAAAATAATCTTCTTGGAAAGATTCCTCCGGTAGCTGTCAAAGAGAACCTGAGCTTTGAAGCACGAATGCCTGAAACCCTGGCCCGCTAGAGCTGCGCTTAGCTGAGCACCGGAGGCTGGACAGGCGGGGGTGGGCACGTGACCCGGGCTGCGGCGGGCTTCCGCCTGGGCGGCCCTGGCGCACCCCCCCAACCCCCTACCCGGGCGCCCGCCTCCGCGTAGGCCCAGTCCGAGGTCTGGCAGTCAGTGGTAGAGCCGGGCACCCCCGGCCCCAGCGTCCTCAAAAGCACCATGCCTGCGCTCCTGGAGTGCCCCAAGCTTTCCAACGCTGTGGCCGGGTGTTGCACCAGCACACAAAATGGAGCGGGAGCGCAAGCGGCCAGCGGAGTAAGAAGAGGTGGACAAGACGATGGAACAGAAGATGAAGGAAGAGCAGGGAGAAGGGAGAAAAAGGACACGGCATGTTGCATCCACAGGGCTCCTGAAACAATGCTATGGGCACCAGTGACAGTCACAACAAAGTTTATTACAATGAGAGGCAAGGCCGACCGATAGGGACCAACACTCTTGATAAGAGTGCGGCCCCAAACAGCCAGGGTACAGAGTTTCTATAACCGATCACATCGTTTTATCATCACCTGGGAACAGAACAAAGAAACAGTTTCCAGATGAGTTAGAAACAGTTTCCAGATGAGTTAGAAACAGTTGCCTAACGAGGTATTTATTTTAGACTTTCTGCCTCTAAGTTGCAACCAGTGGATCTCCTTGACCCTGCCTCTGATGCTCTTTTCTTTGAATTTTTGTTTCCTTAATTGGTGAAGCCTAATTTACAAGAGTATGAGGCGTAGTTTACAAGAGCAAAGCAAGGCTGTTATCTCTTAACCTTCAGTGTCAACACAAAGCTGTTATTTTTCAAGCTAAGCGTTAGCCGTACACTACAATTTAACCCTTACAGGCAGAGAGAATGTCGCTAGAGGAGAGCAAGGAACAAATCCTGAAGTTGCAGGAGAAGCTTGGGGCCCTACAGGAAGAGAAGCACCAGCTCAAGAAAGTTTTACCTGAGGGTGAGAAACGGAGGCTTAGGGAGCACAGTGACCTGACCAGGCTGACGTCAGCTGCGCAACAGCAGAGCCTGATTGTTCACACAGGCACACAGGAGCTCCCCTCCTCAGCATGCAGAAGAGCCCCGGAGGACACAGTCGCCCAGGCACCCTCATAGTGGCTGCTGGCAAGGCCAAACAGATGTTCCCACCCCAAGTACTTACAACCCTGCAGGAGGTGGGCTCAGCAGCAGCTTTCGCAGGGACCGCAGAGGTCGAATACCAAGGCTGTGCTTACGGGACCGCCCACCTCGCTGTGGACCCCCTTAGCCGGCCCTAGGCTGCGCTCAGAACACCTTCGGCGTTTCCGGCAGTGCGGTACCTGTCACGGCCACAGCCCTGTGCAGTGCACAGCCACCGTCAGCCCACCCAGATAGGGTTCCTCCAGCCTGGTGGTGACCTGGCCTGACAAAAGCCCTTGCAAAAGCAGAGGCAACATACTAACCAATGGACTTATTTTCTGACTCTTCCTCCCTGCACCGCATGCACCCCCAAGCTCTGCGTCCAGCCCCTGCCCTCTTTGCCTCTCCCCAGCTCCCTGTGCAGATGCAACTGGCAGGAGAGTCGGGCTTTGTAGCTACCAGCCAGCCTGGCCCTCGGCTCCATCTTCATCCAGCACAGCCAGAATTCGCCATTCTACCACAAGTGACCATCAGACTTTTGTCTTCAACCTCACCCCCACTCCCTGCCATGGGTGAGGGTCCCCAGTGTGTCCCAGTCCAAAAAAATCTACCTGCCGCTGCAAAAAAAAAAAAAAAAAAAAAAAGAATCTGAGCTTTGGAACATGCCTGTGTATTCAAACCGTCTCGACCTTTAGAGAGTCAAAATGTAGGAAGTGATTTGGATGATTTGGTAGATTTGTTTAGTATCTTGGCACTGAAGCATCTCTTTAAAGTGACTGAAATCATCACACAGGTGGCTACCTGGTATCGAAGAGTGTGTGAAGAGAGGAAAATTCAATTAATTGCTAGATATTTAAATACCCAGAAACTCTGCATTGTAGAAACATAAGCTATATTTTCTTATGCTTCACATCGATATTATGTAACAAATTAGAAATAGTACTGGCTCTGATATCACCTCTTTGACCCTAGTCAGACAATCTCTAAACTTAGGAGCTGAACGTCAAATCTTATCCAGCTCTAAATATCTAGGGCTCAGGTTTTCTAGAAGAAAACTGTAACTCAGCTTAACAAACTTAAATGGGAACAGCTTGTAGACAGGGCTACATTTTACTTATTTGTTTTACACAGTGTCTGGCATGCAGTAAGTGTTTAATAAATGTATGCTAATTAAATAGGATGATATATGAAAACTGGATGAATGAACAAACTTAGAAAAGTACAGCCAAAGTCTGTACAGTTCTTTCAAAGCCTATTTTTACCTTTTAAGAAAGTTTCTCCTGGAAGAAAAAAAAAGTTATAAAAAAAACATTTCTGGTCTATTTTCTCAACAGAGAAGATTATTCTTTTTAAGGGAAAAATTTAAATCCCACAAAGTCAAGACAGAAAGTCACTTGTAAACTGGGAGGTATGGAGTGGATTTGGTCCGTAGATGTGTTTTGTTTGATCAGCACAATATTTGGGGGGTTTTGTTTTGGCTTTGTGGCTGGTTTACTTTTAGACTGAACCAGTTTTTTAAAATCTGTATTCTCCTGGATAATGGGAAGCTCTAGCCACTCGGGGCTGGCATCCCCATAGAGCCACAATCTGCTGCAGCTAAGAGGTTTCCTATTTTGTCAAAAGTAGACACTCTCCAGTTCTTTACAGTCCTCCCTCCACCCTCAACACGCACACACAGAAGGCATTTCCCTTCAGCTGTATGAAGATCTGACCTTTCGTTAATGGTCTTAGTTAACAGATAAAGTAGCTTCACACTAATGTTATTAGGAAACATTGCTCACAATAAAATGACCCCCTGATTGGTAAACTGTGTCTAGACTGGGAAAAGTAATGAAAAATCTATAAATACCTGATAAGAATGCCAAACTCTGGGCTTCCCAGAGTGCAATGATAACTGTTATACCCTATGTTGCTTTCCTAGGGCTATCATAACAAATTACCAAAAACTGAGTGGCTTCCAGTAACAATAAATGTATTCTCTCATCGTTCTGAAGGCCAGAAGCCCAAAATCATGGTGTTGGCTGGACTAGTTCCTTCTGGAGGCTCTGAGGGAGAATCCAGTCCATACCTCTCTCCTAGCTTCTGAAGGCTGCTGGCAACTCATGGTGTTGCTTGGCTTGTTGACACATCATTCCAATCTCTGCCTCCATCTTCATATTGCCTTCCCCTCTCTGTGTCTGTGTCTCCAATCTTCTCCCTCCTGAGGACACAAGTCATTGGATTTAGGGCCCACTCTAAATCAGGATGATCTCATCTTGAGACCCATAACTTTACTTCTGTAAAGACACTATGGTCACATCCACAGGTCCTTAAGAATAGGACTTGGACATATCTTTTTGGGGGACACTGTTCAACTCACTATATATCCCCTGCAGGAACACTGGAAGCCAGATCTATAGAGTATTGCAAGAGATACTGGCTGCTTTGGGGCATGGAGACCTAAAGCTCTGATCCCACCAATGCAGATCTCATCTCCTGGTGAATAAACTGTCACCTGCAGAGAGGCTAGTTTATGGGGGGATATATGGTTGCTACAGGAACCACTGCAGGAAAGGATGCCTGTTTGGGGCACCTGGGTGGCTCCGTTGGTTAAGCACCAGACTCTTGCTTTCCGCTCAGGTCATGATCTCATGGTTCATGGGATCGAGCCCCACATCAGGCTCTGCACTGACAGTTCAGAGCCTGTTTGGGATTCTCTCTCTCTCCCTCTCTCTCTGCCCCTCCCCAAACACACTCTCTCTCTCCCTCTCAAGATAAATAAATATTTTTTTTAATCACTCAAAAAAAAAGAAAGAAAAGAAAAGAAAAAGGATACCCGATGCGGTCACGCTAGCAAGCTCTGGTTCCTATCCTACATCCTCCTAAGTGGGCTGGTGCCCAGTGTGGTCTTGGCAGTCTTGTGTGTCTGAATGTTTAGTTGAACACAGAAAGACATTCTCGTGGGTGCTACACACCTAATCCACTTCACATATTTACTTTATAAACCATCCTTGTAGGTATGGCCCCTGGTTTAGAGGACTGCCCAAACTTTCGTTAATTTAGTAAATATTTATTGAATTCTGACTGCATGCTAGGTAATGTTCTACACACCATGTAGTGTTCTACACTACGTCAGTGAGGAAAACAGACAAGGGAACTTACATTTTAGTAGGAGAAGCCAATGAGTGAATAAATAACTAAAATAGTCAATGGTCAGAATCTGGGTAATACTGTATTTTAAGTTTGGCATCTATATAATTATCTGAAGGACTGGGTGAGAAGTGTGATAGGGAAAGAGGAATCCAGGATGACTGAATGAACATCCAGAAGGATGGGGTTAAGAGTATGGTTGTTTTTAAGATGATAGAAATGGTAACATGTTGGAAATAATCCAGTCGGGGGGCGGGGGGAGAAACTTAGTGATGCAGAAGGAAAAGGGGAGAACTGAAGTGATGATGTCTTTAGGTAGGCAAGAGGAGGCACAGGTCGTACTTAGCAACATTCTAATGACCCCGAGGCCTTTAGAATAAAGATGCATTTCCAATATAATATGACACCCATTCTTCCCTAATAAACCAGTACTGCCAAACTGGCTGAACAGGATAATCACTGAGGGGGGAGGGAGAGTATATTTACTTTAGATGTTATTATTATCATTATAAAATGAGTAAAATTGCATTTTGTTACAGAACTAATCACTCATTCAATTGCTATTTATTGGCCTACCAGTTGCCAGATCTAGTTGTTATTCTAGGTGCCAGATATACAACAGTGAGCAAAGTAATCATTTCTAAAACATTTTTATTAGTTACATTACAAAGAGATCTGCATGTATTTATAGCAAAAAATGTGTTTTGGGTTGCCTTGAATTGTGTCTTCATGCTTTGTAAAAACCCTCATTTCCCTAAAATTGGTAGGTATTATTATTAATAGTGTCCTCAAGGCTGGGTTTAGAGTAGGTATCTGGGGCATTTTCTCCACCATCTTCTTTGCCAGGTTCTACGCCAAGAGCCTTTTTATTTTTATTTTTTTTTAATATATGAAATTTATTGTCAAATTGGTTTCCATACAACACCCAGTGCTCATCCCAAAAGGTGCCCTCCTCAATACCCATCACCCACCCTCCCCTCCCTCCCACCCCCCATCAACCCTCAGTTTGTTCTCAGTTTTTAACAGTCTGCCAAGAGCCTTTTCAAATCATATTTAAGTGGACTTGGATTTGGTCATTTTGAGATACATTATTAGGCTATGCCAACTGCCTTAATTTAAGGCCTACTCAATTTCTTTTTCTTAGTCTTTTAAATGTTACTTAAATGTAGTTAGATTCTCTCACAAAGCCTACTTGAGATCACCATACTATTCAATTTCTCTTCCTTCAGTTTATACAGTCAGCAGAGTTCTGCATGTGGAAAGGGAAGGAGTATAGAATTGCTGAGGCTTCTATTCACCCAATTTATATACTTGAATTTTCTACCTTTTACCAAATAACATATTCCACCCTGCTGAACCTTTTAAAAGGTCAACTGCCACTTTGAGAGGGTTTGTTTCAATCTTTTCTGTGGCCTTCTTTTCAAGGGCTGTTTCTCTGATTTCCTGGCAGTGTACTTATTTCATGGGAAACATTCCTTTTAAGAGAAGTACAAAGCCTCTTCTCAAGTTCTCTTTGAAATTCTTCCTCATTCATGTTCACTAGGTTTCCCACTAGTTTAAAATTTTATTTCAGTTTTAGATGTCCTATTGTCTGTTATATTCTATTTTAGAATACATAGATTTCCCAAAATGTATTTGGACTATGTGCATTTAGGTATGCATGTACCCACCCCCCTCCCCATCACCGCAACACACACACACGGGCATTTATTTTGTAACTTTTGGGCTTACTCCAGAGCTTACTTCTTAAAGGTGCTTCACAGGACTCTTTACTTGTTCTCAAATGGTTTTAAATGTTGTCTACTGTCTGTGTATTATATTTGTAAGGCATTTTATGCTCAGAGTAATAACTGGATTTCAGCCTTCCCCTCCTCATCTCTAAATATTTGTGCATCACAGACAAACTCCATTTCATTGTGTTCATTACTAGGGATCTGAAAGAGAAAAACCTAAAAATTTCCTCACTGAAACAGTAAAAAAGTCTGTTTTAACATGGCTAGTCTGTAACGTGTGTCTCCCTCCTGGCTCACAAAGCCAACTCTTTAATGCTGGCCCTGCAACTAGAGCACTCCTACTGCTGGATAGGAGCAAGCGCGGGGTGACCAAGATTCGTAAGAACTCAGTTATACAATGCATGTGCCTGTATGTATGAAAAAGCTTATGTTTATGTCAATGAAATACATTATCTGATTAAAGTGCTTTCCAAGTCTGGAATCCAAATAGTAAACAGGACGGGGAATGTTGACAGAACAAACATTCTAAAACTAACACAAACCCCGTAACTTAGCTTAGGGGAAACGAGGTTTGCATAAAAGCAACAGATGACCATTTCCAAAATATCCATTCACAGGTTTTTGCTCAAAAGTCAGTATGAACAGATTAAGAAAAGTCCGAAGTTTCAAGAAACTAAACTTCTAGGAAAACTCTAATGGACTCTAACACGAATAAACCATTTTAAAGTGTATTTGAGATGAACCTTTTTTTGCTTCTCTTAAGAATACTTTGCAGAAAATAAGCATATTGCCATAAAAGCAGAGAAATGAACCTTGAAAATAGAGCCCCTGGAAACATACTACTTCCCTGGGTAAGGTACTTAACTGCTCTGTGTCTTGGTTTATTCTTACATAACTGTGAAAGAGCGCACTCAGTGGGCATACAGGAAGCATTCAATAAATACCAGCGATTGTTTGGTGACTGTCTCCTCTCTCGTAAGTCAGGAAACAGCTAATATCATCTGTGTTTCCCTTACCCTCAACTATGAGAAGACTCTGGAAAGTTTCCTGGTATTAGGAGCTGCCCTGAAGTGCTGGTTGGAAAACATGAAGAGACTGTTGCCACTACTTGGAGCAAACAGATGTTCACAGCTCTGGCCAAACTGAAGGGCTCCACCTCGAAGGAAAGAGTGTTTTTGATGACAGTGACTTTGGGACTTGAGTCTGTTTTTCTCGTTTTAGGTCAGTGGCAAAATAACTGGGACTTATGTAACAAAATAACTTGGCTGGCCAATGGCAGGCGCACCCGCATGCCTGTCACAACCCAGGTAAGGGAAGCATTAGCAACTTGTCTGCCACTACATCCCAGAGTGGGAGAATGCTGGCCACACCTGCTGAAGGCTGCAGCACGAGCTTTAAATGGAAACAATAATCTTTTCTTCAGGAATGAGGTCGGAGCTTTTCTGTTAGCTTGTTTGATTCGGGGAGCCAGATATGGCTGGAGAAAAGGCAGCCCGCTCGGAGACAGAGCTAGAGGTTTCGGCCGGTGGCACCTCTTTCTGAAGCCTTTACACTTCTGTCCATTATTTTCTTTTTTATTTAAAAATTTTTTTTAACATTTTATTTCTTTTTGAGACAGAGAGAGAGAGAGAGAGAGAGAGAGAGAGAGAGAGAGCATGAACAGGGGAGGGTCAGAGAAAGAGGGAGACACAGAATCCGAAACAGGCTCCAGGCTCTGAGCTGTCAGCACAGAGCCCGACGTGGGGCTCGAACCCACGGACCGCGAGATCATGACCTGAGCCGAAGTCGGACGCTCAACTGACTGAGCCACCCAGGCGCCCCGTCTGTCCGTTATTTTCTGAGGTATAACCTCAGCTCACCATTTTCTACCTTCTTCTAAATACTTTGTCTGCAAGGCCTTTACTTCACTTTTCGAAAAGTGCCTACAAAGAAATGGCACTTGCGCCACTGGCTGGCGGTTCCTCCAGCCAAACAGCGGAGGAAGGAAACTGTCAGGACACAATACCACACACACACACACAATACCACACACAACCACAATAAAAACTGCCATGGATTGAAGGAGGAGGGAGGTGGACAAGCGAAATGGGTGAAGGCAGTCAAAAAACTTGACTTCCAGTTATAAAATAAGTCCAGGGGATATAAGGTACAGCATAGTGACTACATTAATAATATTATATTGTATATTTGAGCCATTGCTAAGAAAGATCTTAAAGGTTGCTCAGGGGGTACATCTTAAAAGTTCTCATCACAAGAAAAAAAATGTGTAGCTACGTGAGCTGTTGGAAGTTAACGAGACTTACTGGGGTGACCACTTCGAT
>NW_026059429.1:0-21000 GCF_023721935.1 Panthera uncia
AATTAAATGCGCATGTCAGAGCCCCATGTACATGTGGGAACATGCATGCATCCTCACATGCATACACACACACACACACACACACACACACAATCTCTCTTTCTTGCCACCATGACAACTCTCTGACTTGGGTGTGGGAGGGAGAGTAGTTTCTGATGGATGTTTCATCTTTGAAGAAAGAAAACCATTCTTAGTTCAACGCCCAACCATTGGGGTAGCTTAGGAGGAGTCTGGGGAGGGTAGGAATGGTGGAGGCTCAAAGCCAAACCACTGATCTCCACTGAGATCCTGGCATATTTCTGTCCTCAAGTTCAGAAAGCTGAGCCTGCTGGGTGATGATGCCTGGGAAATTCTCAGAATAACCCTCTTTGGGTCGGTATGCACATTTTGGGATAGAGTGAAAAGTTCATTCTGATTAAGAAACAGGAGGAGGGAGAAGGTTGCCCCTTTCAACTAAGGGCTGACCAACAGCTGTCATTTTAATGGCAGTAACTGACAGTAACAGCTTGGTGGCATCATATTTAATAGGAAGAGACCAGCTCACCTTATGCCCTGGTTGCTATGTACAGAGTTCCAAGGAGGCCATAACAAAGGCTGTAGTGTTGCTGCTCAGGGTAGAAGGAAACAGGCCCTGTCCCCAAGGAAGGGGGGCCTTGCTTTGTCCTGCCTTGTTGTAATTTATGAGCTCTGCAGAGTGGAGTTTATGCAAGTGGCTTAGGAGGCAGTCAAAGCTCCTCTGAATTGTTCAGATATTCTTGACTCCAAGAGAATTGCTCAGATATCCTACATTCCAAGAAGCTTCTCTAAGTAATTACTGAACTTGGGAAAATGTAATTAAAGAACCTAGGTCTCCCGTGTCCATATTTAGGCACAGTAGAAGATTTCCTGGCATTTTTAAAATAGCATCAGCTTCCATTTTATCCCCTCTGGGAGTTCATTGACCCACCAGCAATTGGCTGTTTCTCGGAGGAGGATAAGAAATGAGCCACATCATTTTAGATGTGGAAATGAAAGCTTGAGCACATTTCATTGGCCCCCTGAGGGAGAAAAGAAATATATATTTCAAAAATAAAATGTGTGAGTTTAAGAAATCAGCAGATATATTTTCTTTGCTTCCCATCCCATACCCACCCTGGGAAGAGAGAAATTGAGGACGCTTGTTGTTGAGGCCTCACGTAGGTGTGGCTGACTACGATGTCACTGGGTCCACTTCAGAAGTCAGTGCTGCTGAATGAAGGGTGGCCAAATACTCATGGCTGGGGGCCAACAAATCAAGTGACTTAAGGTCAAGAGATATGCCCCCAGGAGCTATCCAAGCCAGAAAGTAGGAACAGACATCTGTCACTATTATGCTTACCGGGTGCTGGGGTGTGGTAATATTAATATATAGCTTTCAGAACTAACAGGGCAGTACAAAAGTCATGAGTCCATACTATAGTGAGTCACAACTGCCTTTAATGGCAAATCTTAATTTGTCCATCCCCTATCCTGCTGTTGTAGGAAGCCCACTCTTTCACCAGATTCCCCACCTCAGATATTTCTGAGAATCCTTGTGGCATATTGGGGTGTCCCACAGGTCCATTCTGTTTGTCCCTTGTCACCTCAGTCAACCATCTGAGACTAGATCAGCTTTTTGTAGAAGACTCAATATCTCACGATCAGCTGCTTGAGACTTGTCACCCCAAGGATGGACACGTTTCTATCCCTTAATTACCCAAGCATGAGCAAGACCACTTTGCCATGTGTAATATCACATTGTTGAAGGCATTGGACTCTAGCAGAAGAAAATTACAGTGTGCAAAAAGAAAAGTAAGTGCTAGATCATGGATATGGCTATTCCCATTATCCACAATGGTCATCCATACCCTCCCACTGGGTCAGTTACTTCCCTTCAGTGAGACTTCCATAAGTCACACCTCCCTTTCTTGGAACACAGACCCCCAAATCCTCTGAGTAACTGCACATATATGACCCCAAATGAAAAAGGAAATATAATCTTCAGTGACATGATTTAAACACAATAAAGACAACTTTTTACATTACAGGTACAGCAATATTGCACCTCATTATCCAGAACATTCCATCACAGAATAGAAAGGCAGGCTCAGCTCTAGTCAACCACAACAATTATAATAGCAGCTATGGAGCAGTGTGTACTCTATGTCAACAATAATATTAACTAATTTTTACTATATTAATATATGTAATATGTACATCTATATGTATATACATCTATGTATATATGCATGTATTATATATTAATACATATAAAATAGCATATATGTGTATATTATTACTTTTAATTTTTACATTGCTATTGATGTTACATATTAGTCCTAGTCTATGAATAAGAAAACTAAGGAGAAATAAAGTAACTTGCCCAAGATCACACTTCTGGAAAAATTAGAAATAGATTAGGATCAAGATTCCCCAAGACACTGAACCAGTATAAAGGCTGACAGCCTTCCCCGAGGAACTGAAAAAGAGAAATACCAAAAAATTTCCAGGAGACCTGGAGTTACACTATTTTGAACTGGTGCATGGGTGAGGCTCTGGCCTTTAACAGGGAGCATAACTGCATGCTTCAGGAGGGTACAATAAGAAAGGGACTCTTGACATTCTTCTCTTGCTCTCTTCTGTCATTGTCTTGAGCAGTTTCTGCCGTCACACATATGGCTCATGGCTCTGGTCCAGGTACTCTAGGTAGCACAAATAAAGCAGATCCCAGCATATGTATTTGTGAGGTGCTAAGTGGAGGCTGACTTTGAGCAGCAATTCTCCTCTCCTTCCCTTCCAAACTCTTGGGACTGATTAGTTTATATGATCTGAGGATGTTTCTTTCTGTGGGCAAAGCTGCAGCCCTGACCTAAGAGCCAAAAGTGGCTGATTGGTCTTGCTTTGCCTGGCCTTCTCCTACACAGGGCTTAGCTCCCTAACTTGAGCTAAGTAGGGCTGTTACAAACCAAAGTCTATGCTTGCCTGACAAAACAACCAATATCTCAGGGGAAAATGAGGTCACAAGCCAAAATAATAAGACATTTGAAGAACACAGCTATTTCAAATGAAAATAGTGGGTTACATATTCCACCAAAAGCAAAAATATTAGCACCAAAAATTTCAGTTTGCCTAAGGAAAAATTTAAAGGGGATAATTGAAGTTATTTCAATGTGGTGTGAAATAAGAAGAAAGCATAAAAAGGACCGAGAAGAAATATTCGATATGAAAAGATAACTAGTTGAAATAAAGAATATGCATGAAGAAGATAGCAGAAAGATTTAGCTAAGGAATAGGTTAACAATTGAAAGACTGCACTGAGAAAAATTCCCAAAGAGAAGAATTAAAAGGCAAAACATATAAAATATAAAAGAATATCCAGAAAGTGGTGGGGTAGATGAAATAGAAGTGGAAGTAGTAACTATGGGATAACAGAAATCCCTCAAAGAGGGAGTGATAATGAAGACGAGGAAATATTTGAAGAAATAATGGAGATGAGTTTCCCTGAAAGAAAGAGAAGAAGGAAAAAGTAGAGGAGGGCTTTCCAGATTCAAAGGGCCAGAGACTCCCAAGGAGAAGATACGAGGAACAACTTCACATTAGATGTCTAATAAGAAAACATGAAAGCATCAAAAGCAAGGAGGAAATTGCGAACACTCCCAGAGGAAAACGACAGATCCTGCATTAATAAGCAAAGATCAAGTTATTTCAATAGCAACATAAGAAACAGATGTAAAAAAAAAAGAATGAAAAAATTAATGTTTTCAGCATATTTGGGGAAAAGTATCTAGAACCATAAATCCAAGACACTGATATCACTCAAATTGCTATTTAAATATGAAGGGATGCTAAGAGTATTCTCAAGCATCCAAAGCCTCAGACTGTCACAAAAACACTCATACTGAAGTCAGTATTATATTAAGTACTTCAATTAGAGAAGAGAAAAATTAATTGGAGAAGAGATAGTGTAAGGTGTATGTGAGGTAACAGTGATCAAATATCTTAGTAGATTTTGATGTTGTCTTTAAAAGTAGCTACAAGTAGGGGCGCCTGGGTGGCTCAGTCAGTTAAATGTCCGACCTCCGCTTAGGTTATGGTCTCACTGTGCATGGGTTCAAGCTCCACGACGGGCTCTGTGCTGACCGCTTAGACCCTGGAGCCTGCTTCAGATTTTGTGTCTCCCTCTTTGCCTTTCCCCTACTCGTGCTCTCTCTCTCTCTCCCCCCCCCCCAAAATAAATAAACATTAAAAAAATGCTTAAGTAGCTACAAGTAAAGACAAAAAAAAAATTACATCCATAATAATCCAGAATTAAAAGTCCAGATTGGTGATTCTTAAAGTGGACGTGCAGAACCAGAAACTCTGGTTATGGAGCCCAGCTATGTGACGGACTCCCGATGAGGCTCCCTTAATGAGCCTCCCCATGATTTGATGCACTGGTAAAGTCTGAGGGTCACTGGTCTCAGTGTGTGGTTTGTGAGTTCCTGGAAATCCCTGAGACTCTTTCAGGGGATCCATAAGGGCAAAACAATGTTCATCATAATACTATAATGTTATAGTATAACATTATACAAGGTTGTTGTTGTTTTTTAAATCAATGTAGTAGCAAATAGGAGAATCTAGGTATCTTCTGTTAGGCAGACAAAATGTGAGATAATGCCACTCTTTTGCTTGGGAAAATGCAGTTATTCTTTATGAAAACATGTTTCTTGTGTTATCATGTAATGGGTTTGCTATTATTTTTTTATGAATTAATAAATATTTTAAATGTTGTAAGTTTTAATTTTTAAAATGAAAGATTTTAATAGCTATAACTTCCATAAACAAAAAGTCTTTGAAGTTCCAAATATCTTTGTAGAGTATAAAGAGTGTCTGAGCCTAAAAAATTTGAACCATTAGTCTGAGTATTATAAGTATAATGGGAAAACAGGAGATGGAGAACAATCATATAAGAATAGACTAACATCTTGTCATCATGGGGTTATATAGTGATCATAATTCAAAGAAAAAGAAAGGACTAAAAAGAAATTTAAGAAGTAGTACAGGGGCACCTGGGTGGCTCAGTCAGTTAAGCATCTGACTCATGATCTCATGGTTCATGGGATTGAGCCCCATGTCAGGCTCTACACTGACAGCATGGAGCCTGCTTGGAATTCTCTCTCTTCCTCTCTCTCTGCCTCTTCCCCCTCACACACATGCAAGTGCACATGCTCTCTCTCTCAAAAGAAATAAACACTTTCTAGAAAGTGGGATAAACTGAAATTAAAAACTTTGACTAAATAATCTAATGAAAAGACAGACTGTTAGAGTAGATAAACAAAATAATACAAATACATGCTACTTACAAGAGACAAGTAGAACATACTTGTGCTGGAAATACAAGAATAGGAAGAGATAAACTGTGCAAACACTAACTGAAAGAAAGCTACTGTGACTGTATTAACATCCCCTTAATAGACTGAAAAACTAGAGATAACCATGGACATTTCTTAGTGACCAAAGTTCAGTTCAACAGGAAAATATAACAGTTCTTGATCTATATGCACCTAATGATTTAGCCTCAACCTATATAAAGATAAAATTGGCGATACCTACATACAATATCTACAAACCCCAAAATACACTGGAGATTTGACAAAAATTGCCACATGCTGGTTTATCAAGCAAGTCTCAAACAATGTCAAAAGATTGGAACAATCTAGAGCATGTTCCCTGAATATAGAATTAAGTTACCAATGTATAACAAAATCCCTATATGTTTGGAAATTAAATAATTCATTTTTAAATAATCAGTGGATCATAGTAGAAATCACAGTGGAAATTAGCATTTTGAAATGAAAACTAATTTATTCATTAAATGCATATGTTAGAAAAGAATAAAAGGTGGGGTACCTGGGTGGCTCAGTAAGTTAAGTGTCTGATTCTTTTTTTTTAATGTTATTTTTATTTATTTTGAGAGGGGGCAGGGATAGATAAAGAATCCCAAGCAGGATCCATGAAAACCTAAGAGTCGGATGCTTAACCAACTGACTGAGCCACCCAGGTGCCCCAAACATCTGACTCTTGATTTTGGCTCAGGTCATGACCTCATAGTTGTGAGTTTGAGGCCCTTATGTGACTCTGCACTGACAGCGTGGAGTCTGCTTGAGATTCTCTCTCTCTCCCTCTCTCTCTCTGCCCTTCCCTGGCTCATGCACACATGTGCATTAGCACTCTTTCTCTCCCTCTAAAAATAAATAAATAAACATTAAAAAAGAGAAATGAATAAAAAGTGAAAATCAATTAACTAGGAATCTATCTCAAGAAATTAGTTTTTAAGAAAAGTTAAAGATCTCCCAAATTTAACAAATTAAATCCCCTAAATTTAAAAGGGAATAATTTTAAAAGGATACAAATTAATGAAATAGAAAACAAACAGGCAATAAAGATAGTTTCAACAAAGCCACAAATTAATTCATTGAAGAGATATAGTAAGATTGATAAATCCCTAGCTGGACCAATAAAAGGGGGGAAAAATACTAATATCAGTAATGTGAAAGTGGGCATTGTTACAAATAACACAGATATTAAAAGGGTATATGCAAAAATATGATGATTAACTTTATTCCAACAAAGTTGAAAATTAGATTAAATGGATAAATTTCTAAAAATATATTTATAGCATGCAAACTGGTGTAGGAAGATAAGCTTTTCCAAAACTGATACATGAAGACATAGAAAATATGAATAGTCCTATACTCATTAAAGAAGTTAAATTCTAACTAATGGATTAAAAAAACCTTTAGGGGCGCCTGGGTGACTCAGTTGGATAAGAATCTGACTTCAGCTCAGGTCATGATTTCATGGGTTCATGAGTTTGAGCCCCAGGTCGGATCCCATGCTGACAGCTCAGAGCCTGAAGCCTGCTTCAGATTGTGTCTCCCTCGCTCCCTGCCCTTCCCCATTCACGCTGTTTCTCTCTCTCTCTTTCTCTCTCTCTCTCAAAACTAAATAAACTTAAAAAAATTAAAAAAAGAAATAAACTTTAGGCAAAGGTTAACTTCACCAAAAAATTCTTCCAAACATTTAAGGAAGAAATAAAACTAATTTTAGCCAAACTCTTCCAGAGAATAGAAAAAAAAGAAATAAAAAAATTCTAAACTCTTTTTTTGAAATCAGTATGATCTTGATATGAAGTTAAATACACAAGGCCTTATAAAAAAGAAAATTTATGGGCCAGTTTCTTACTCATGACCATAGATGCAAACATCCAAAATGGAATATTAGTAAACCAAATCTGGGATTTATATAAAATGAACAACTAGGTTGTGTTTATTTCTAGTGTGCATGGTTAGTTCATTCAAAAGTCAACCAGTGTGATTCCCCAAATTAATAGAATAAAAAAAACAAAACAATATGATCACCTTCATAGATGGAAAAAAATGTCATAAAATTAACAATATTTTAGTAATTTTAAAAAATTCTTAGCACTCTTCCTTAATCAGATAATGGCAAGCATGCAAGAGAGCAAGATGGAGAAGAGGGGTATGGGGGGAGAGGGAAAGAAGGAAGTGAGGAAGTTAGGAAGAAAGAAAAGACAGGCGGAAGGGAGGCAGGGAAGGAAGACACAGAGAAGGACAAGATATAAAAATGATTCATAATGCTAGTTGTGCAACTTTGGAAACTTGAGGCAGGAGAGACTCAGCCAAGACAATAATCAGTTTTCCTGGCCCCCCTTTTCTCTCTTTGGTTCATATCCCTTCAAAGAACTCAGGGCCACACTGATGGTAAGTCAAGTGGCCTATTCACTTTTATACCTACAAATGCCTTGCCTGTGCTTTGCACATAGTAGGCATATCATGTGTTAGTTAGAGACGGTAATTCAGGGGACCATAACTCCTAAAGCAGCACTAATAAGCATCAGTATTCTTTCCCACCTTGTACTCATTGGAGTGGAATGTTTTTTGCAAACATTGAGATACTGAGCATTTAAATCTCTCGTCAAAGCCATCGTGTATTGACTTTACTCTTCCCCTGTACCAGCTAAATTAACTTAGCAAGAATTTGCTGACTGGGGCAGTAACAGAACAGCTCCCCTTTCTCGGGTTCCCTGCCACCTTTCTGGAGTGTTGGTGTGTGTTTCATTCTTTCCCTGCCTCTCCTCATCTTATTATTCCTTTCTCTGATTTGGCTAGGGATTTTTTACTTTTTCCCCATCATTTTCTTTATCTCCCTAGAAATATCAGTTAATGAAAGTTTAAGTGAATGTTGGGTTTGCTCCATGATTTGAAAATGAGCACAAGCTGACATTCTTTGCCCAGCACTGATATTAAATTTAAAGAAAAATAACAAGTTTGAAATTAAAATAATGTAATCCACAATTCCTATCCACCATAACTCTGGAAAAACACACATCTTTTGCTTCTGATTCAAAATATGAATCTCCCACAGTGCTACCAGCTTTAACACATTCACAGCATCCTTGGGAAAATCCCTATAACTCTGGGAAGCCACTTTATCCTACTTGCATGAAGGCAGTTCTTAAGGTGGCTGAAAAATGGGAATGGCAGAATATTTAAGACCTGGTTTTTATATTATTTATACAATTTATAAATTATTTCATATAATTTATATTTATGTATATTATATAATTAGGTAAATGTAATTATATGCATAATTATATTACAGAATTTACCAATTATTTTATATAATTATGAATCCTGAGCAACTTTGAAGGGCCTAATCCACTTAGCCCTTAACTCTGATAAAAGTGAACCCAGAGTGAGAGGCAGCCAATTGAAAATTCCTTGTGGAAATTCCCTTCCCAGTGGGAGGCCAGAAAAATTTCTGGATCATAGGAAGACATCACCACTTCTGGCTTGTCTCCCAGAGGATAGTCAGACAAGAAGACTTTTTCCCCAACTCCACTTATTGAAATGATAACAAACAGATAACTTGTGTCATCTACCCTCCAAGCTGCTGTAAGTCCTGAAATCATCCTTATGATTGTTTAGCACCAGGAAAGAGATCATTGCTTCCTGGCTGTTTAAAATGAGGACATGGTGACATCTCTTCCTGCTTTCTTTGAGTTCTGTACATTTGGGGCCAGGTTCCCTGAGGAGGAAAAAGAGGATATGCGATGGGTGGATGGACCCAAGTCAGACCTTAGGAAGACAGGTTGTCAAAAATGCTTCCTTAGCCTTCTTTTAATTTCTTCCTACTTGAGGATTTTGATACAACTTCCAATCCTCTTCCTCACAGATGGAAGTCCAGTGTGGAGCATAGGTTTTTTGAGATATAAGTAGCTCTTTCCTAATTACACATTCTTAACTTCTAGGGAAAAGGCATACTAATTAAGCCCAGCTGGTGGTCCCTGTTACCTTTGCATGGATCTGGTCTCATATCAGGGACTTTAGGTTTGAGGAAAAGAAGACTGCTAACTCTGAGTGCAGAGGGGAGGAGAAGTTTGGTTTTCCTGTAATAAGCACTGAGGGACTTTTGAAGCCACAATCCTCTGCCCAGCTGCTTTGTAACAGAGAGCACACTTCACTTGCTTTGCAGCAAAGGGATTCCAGGCTATCGAAAGGGCTGAGAGGTCTTGGAACATGTCTCCACTGTAGGCTACAGAATTATGTTGTCTAGAAACTTGAAATAATACAAACAGCAATTATAGAACCCCCATACCACTTGGAAACGGGATGTAGCAAGAAGAAAATGAGGTAATATTGATGAAGCACTTAGGAAGTGACAGGGTTAAGGACCTGTAACAGCAACAGTAATTGTTCCTATTGTGCAAATTTTGTGTTTATTTTTTTAATGCTGCTCTTCATCAATGGTAACAAGGCCTTGCTATTTTGCCAATACTAACTCTTCCACGTTCATCGTGATACCTGACTTCTGTTACGTTATCATTAGCCTCATTTCCTTGGGCATACCCATTAATTCCTTCAACAAACATTTATTGAAGCCTATTGCATATCAGGTTACATACTAAATCAGGCTAAGTACTAAACTGGTACTAAGTCCTAAAGACGATTAAAGATGGGCAAACTAGGGTTCCCATTCTTAAAGGGCTTACAGTCCAGTTGGAGAAATAGATACATGAACAACCAACTCAAACGTGAAGCAAAGAGAAAAGTAAACATGCCAGTGTCATGAAGCATAAGGTTAGGAGTCTACATAAAGCAGAGCTTCACGGTTATGGAGAGAGAAGCCAATTGAGACTGGGAGGGAACAGGAAGGGAGTCAGAAAAGGCTTCCAGGAGTAGGGGAAGCTTGCACTGCCTTTAGTACTGAATGAGGACTCAGTGTCCACCAACTCAAAAAGGGAAAGGGGGAGAGGACATTCCAACCGCCTGAACAGAGTGGACAAAGCCACAGGGCCATGAGTCACCAAGAAGTGTTAGCGCAACTGCAAAGATTGTATGTGCCTGGAGCCAGGAAGGCAGGGAGTTCAGGCAGGAGGAGAGGAGGAACAGGCTGGAGCTCGACCATAAAGGACCTGGCTTGCCCTGTGCTCCCACCTCTCCACAGCCAGACAAAGAGAGGCGGCGGGCCAAATGCTGAGGAGCAGCTTGAGGCGTGAGAACACAAGCACGGGCAAGACAGAAACCCCATTATCCAAGCCTCCAGAGGGGACACTCAGCGGCCTAGAGAGATCCCAGCACACCAGTCCAGTTCTAAAGCTCAGGAGCTTTTGTTTTTGCTGCAGGACAGGATTGAGAGAGCACACAATGCCCAGGGTTGAAAGTCCCTGTTTGGAAGGAACAACAGTTGCACATCTGGGAAAGGTTAGGGTCAAACATATAAATGAGGGGAGCGGAGCACATTCCTCTGAGACACTCCGTCTGTGACGTCAATTGCTGCTGGGTTTGGACAGAGGCTACTCTCTTGTGCAGTAGTCAGGGACCCATTAACTTTGCCCAGCGCCCGAGTGTTTATGTGGAAAATGTGAGGCCAGGAAGTTTCTCCTAATTATGATTTGGAGGTTGTCAAGTAACTATTCTTTAGTCGTTGGTTTCTGTCTTTCCCACCTCCCTCCACTCATTTCCTATTTTCTCTTCTGTAGCCCAGTTTCTCTCTCTCATCCACTCTTATGAAAAAAAAGATTCTATTTACTCCGATGCCTTCCTGAGTTGCTTCCTCCCTCTGCATTCTAGACCTTCTGCTACTTCCCGCCTGCCCCCTCCCAGGGCTGTGGGCCCAGCTGGGAAATGAACTCTCGGAGCACGTGATCACTTATGAAGCAGTGTTTTGACTATTGCCTTTCTCATCTTCCAAACCTCAGGGAGCAAGCTGCACTCTGCCACAGACACCATCATGGCCGGTCCCTAAAGTCAGAAGAAGATGGTAACTGAAGGGCTAGCAACATCCCTTAATCCCTCAAATGTCAGTCAAATCTAAAGATTTTTGGCAGAGGCCAAAATCTGTAAGTAGAAAAGCACTCAAGTCCTGAAATCTCCCCTTTGCTTCTTACCTCTATTCCCAAGGCCATTATCACCCACCCAAAATAATAACTTGGAGAACTAGAGACCTGCTCGTAATTACCATTATCCTATTGAATTCTGGGCCGAGCTCAGGCACCTTAATGCTCCATTGACGATGCCCGGGAGAAAAATCATAACAGCTTTATATAATGAACAATTACCCACATACAGATGACTCAACAATTATTGATTTAAGAATCATTGACAGCACACTTGAAGTCAAAGACGACTTTTGTATTTGCTTTGTGACTTTACCCCACCACCCACTGATCAAGTTGTTCCCCCATAAGAACTGCTGAGGAGCTTGAGGAAAGAAGACAAATGCCAAGAATGCAATTAGAAAACACAAACTTGGATGCCTGGGTGGCTCAGTCGGTTGGGCGTCCAACGTTGGCTCAGGTCATGATCACTCATCGTGAGTTCGAGCCTTGCCTTGGGCTCTGTGCTTGGAGCCTGGAGCCTGCTTCAGATTCTGTGTCTCCCCCTCTCTCTGCCCCTCCCCCCACTCACGTTCTGTCACTGTCTCTCAAAAATGAATAAACATTTTAAAAATTTTAAAAAAGTAAAGAAAACACAAACTCATTTTAATACCAGCCTCAACAATATGCGCTCAGAAAGGTCACTAGGAAAGAGAAAAAGAGATAAAGAGAAAATGTATATACATAGATAGATACTTGTTACCTAATTAAAATTTTTTTACTTTGTATTGATATAGCACTAATTGTAACATTTATTCTTACATATTCCAATTAACATTAAATGTTGCATATTAAATGTAATATTACATTTAATAATGTACACACATCTTTAATGAGCATATTAAAATGTATCAAGCTTCTGAGAGAAGGAGAGTATAATCATCACTTAGAACAAAATGTAGGACATATTTTTAAAGTTTACTTATTTATTTTGAAAAAGGGAGAGAGAGCAGGGCAGAGAAAGAGAGGGAAAAGCGAGAATCCTGAGGCTCCGCGCTGTCAGCACAGAGCGCAACATGGGGCTCAAAGTCACCAACCACCACATCATGACCTGAGCTGAAATCAAGAACCGGATGCTTACCTGACCCAGCCACCCAGGCACCCGAAAATATAGGACATTTCTACCACAGAAGCTTCCTTCATGTCCCTCCTAGTCAATACCTACCATCCCCCAAAGATAATCTGACTTCTGTTGGCATAGATAAGTTTTATTTGTCTTGCTCCTCCTGTACACCAAGTCGCAGAGTACGTATCCTTTTGTGTCTGACTTCCTTTCTCATCATGTTTGTGAGATTTCCACTTACTTTAGCAAAATATAGTTTACTCTTTTTCATGGCTGTGTAGTAAGAAAAAGCCATTTTATGAATACGCCATAGTTAATCCATTCTACTATTCAATCACTTGATTTTGAAAATATTCGTTGCTCTTTGGGAGTATCCAGGCTACACTTTCCCTTCATTCAGGTACTAACAACACCACGGCAGTAAACTCTACATCAGTGATTTGCAACCTCAGATGTACGTTCAAATTACTTGAATAACTTGAAAAAAAAATTTTTTTTACATTTATTCATTTTTGAGAGACAGAGAGAGACAGAGCACAAGCAGGGGAGGGGCAGAGAGAGAGGGAGACACAGAATCTGAAGCAGGGTCCAGTCTCTGAGCTGTCAGCACAGAGCCCGATGTGGGGATCGGGCTCCCAAACCACGAGATGATGACCTGAGCCGAAGTCAGACGCTTAACCGACTGAGCCACCCAGGCGCCCCTAATAACTTTTTACCTTACTCATGGCTTTTACTATACCTTGGTGTTCATGAGGATTATGGATACCTCTGTGGGAAAACTTATCACCCCAGAATTCCTAAGATTGAAGTATTCCTTTATTTTGATTGAGACCAGAAGAATTTAAAATGGAATTGGTTTGTTCTGTGCTTATGGAATATAGCACAGATATAATAATGATGACCGTGATGCTGCTGTTGTTAGACATTATGTGTTGAAGCTTCATGTGTGCCAGACATGGTGCTAACCACCATACAAATGCACTATCCAGCTGGCTTGCTATTGGAATCCCAACACCTAGCATGATGGCTGGCACATAGTAGGTGCCCAAAATAAACAGAGGCAGTAAATTTAATTGGGTCCCCAAACCACCTTTTGAAGTAGGTATCATTATCTCTATTTTAAAGAAGAGGAAAATAGAATGTCAGAAACTTTAAAATTGTCCCAGTTACCCAACACAGATTTGGGAAAAATAGGAATCAAATTCAGATTTTAAACACCCTCCTAATCTATCCATGGATGAGACAAAGATACGGCTTTTATAGTGAGGGAGGTGGAGGAGGAGGGAGTTTGGTGACCTGGAGAATGAAATCTTAGAGAAATGCAAATACAAGGAAAGAGTGTAGTGCTTACTTTCATTCATCATTAACCACAGCACAGGTAGAGCATCTGATGATTGGCATCAGGGTGATGAGGATACCAATTCATTTTCACAATACGCTCTTTCAATTGGTTTTATTGTCCCCACTTTATTTTATTTTTTCTTTTAGAGAGAAAGAGAGCACCAGCAGGGTAGGGGCAGAGGGAGAGGGAGAGGGAGAGGGAGAGGGAGAGAGAGAGAGAGAGAGAGAGAGAGAGAGAGAATCATAAGCAGGCTCCACCCTCAGCGAGGAGCCTATGTGAGGTTCAATCCCATAAGCCTGGGATCATGACCTGAGCCAAAATCAAAAGTCAAATGCTCAACTGAATGAGCCACCCAGGTACCATAAGTCACTGGAGTGACACGGTAAATTGTACAAACCAGGTCTCTATAACTTCAAAATCCATGCTTTTTTAAAACTGCATCCTGCTGAAAAGAGATGAAGGTGTAGAAATGGATGGCAATTCAGTAGGCTCTGCTGTCAGCCTCACAAGAACATCATGGTTGGTGTAAGGTAAACAGAAATTGAGATGATTTTTTTCTTAAATAACTGCTTATGTTTATTAAGCCCTCATGATGTGCTAAAAAGTCCACTAAGGATTTTTCATCTAATTAATCCTCACAACAACCTCTGAAGAAGAAACTATTTTTATTTGCACATTATAGATGAGTCACAGAGACTTAGGTCAAGTAGCTTACAAAAGATTATGCTGTTATTAAATAGCCAAGCCAAAATTTGCATTGCTCCCAATTGCAAGCTCTTTATCTCCATGCTGCATTGACTCTTAAGGAAAAGATAGGAGAAAAGATGCCATATGGGCAGAAGCAAAGCCAAGTAAAAGCACTGGGACCCTGTGTGATATACCAGAGCTAGGAGATCACTGCTGGTCCAGGCCTAACCTACAGCATGGATGTTAATGTTTTGTATCTGGGGTCATGACCTAAAGCTGAGAGGCAGACCTAAGGACCAAACAGAAAAAGCTCATTTTCCAGGGATCGTGGTTGTTAAAAATAGAACTGAGACAGTATGAAGACCTCTTCAAGAAAGAATAATTACCTTCAAAGTTAGAATTAGATGAGGAACCAGTTACCTGGTTCCCTCAAACAAGAGAAGACCAGTAATAAATTAAAGAATGTTTTGTGCCTGAACCAATATATCGATTGCTGTGAGATTCCAAACTGGTGTTGCTCCCATAGGCCACTTCATAGTGGAGATGGGATGGCCTTCTATCTGCTACTTGTGCTCTCAGACCTATTTCCCTAAAGGAATATCCACTCTGCCCCAGCTATACTATCTCTTAAGATGTGTAGATTGGTAATGAGAAAACTTGGTTAGCTTTCCTCCAAGCCTAAGGTTCATAATCTTGGGGTAAGCAATCTTAGGGAGCACACTATTGCCAAATATCTAACAAAAACCTGCCTGTGAATAACAAACGATGAGAAATTTTTTTTTTTGGAAATGGAAATAGAATTTTAAACTAATCTGATTATAAAAATAATACACGCTTAATAAAGAAAATTCAAATACAGAAAAGTATAAAGAAGAAATTAAAGGCCACATAAGAGTTCATCACTCATAAAGGACAATTATTAGCATTCTAGTAAACCTCTATCACCTGTCTGTGAAAACATGTATATACGTGGGGCGCCTGGGTGGCTCAGTCAGTTAAGCATCCGACTTCGGCTCAGGTCATGATCTCACAGTCCGTGAGCCCGAGCCCCGTGTCGGGCTGTGTGCTGACAGCTCAGAGCCTGGAGCCTGCTTCGGATTCTGTGTCTCCCTCTCTCTCTGACCCTCCCCCGTTCGTGCTCTGTCTCTCTCTCTGTCTCAAAAATAAATAAACATTTTTAAAAAATTTAAAAAAACATGTATATACGCAATCCAATTGCCGACTGAGGGTCTTCTGTGCTTTATAAGACTAGAAAAACATTGTTCTGAACCCCTTCTCTTTGCCTCGTGTGGGAAATCCATTAACTTCCCCATGATTCCAATGAAATACTCCAGGGCTCATGCTCATGATTGCCACCTGTCTGATTTCCCATATTCCCTGAATGTTGGTTCCCTACTATGTCTTACAGCTATTCCTCTAGCACCAGTCTGGTGCTAGACCTAATGAGGTCTAGACCTCATTCCTCAACCTAAATGAGGAAATCAGTCACATTCTTTCCACACAAGTTCTTTGTGTGTGGAACAAACTATGATAAATGGGGGTTACATGGCAACAATACAAATAACTAATATCTATCCTGTCACTCAGTTAATCTCATTTCTCCTTCCTCCTACTTCTTCTCATCTCTTTTCCCTACTCTCCTTCCACCCCCAAACCCCTGAGCATTTCTAGTACACTATGATTTAGCTGTCTCCCTTGTAACTTTGTGTTTTGCTAATCCAAGTCCTTGGGACCTCACCTTCTTCTCCTAGCAGCTCATAAAGGTATTTTGCTAAAGAAACCTAATACCCTTTCTTGTAAAAGGAAATCCAGTGTCTACTGGTAGGATGTTTTCAACCTCACTGTAACACCAGGCCAATAAATATAGATGGGTGTGGTTAATCCTGAAGAATGGAATCGCACGTAGCTATTTGCATGTATATTTGACCTTTTATTCCCCAGAGCACCTTCAGGCCCAGTATGCCCTGGAGCACACTTTAGAAAATATTAGGCAAATCCTATTAGAAAAAGTAAAAATATAGAAGGAAGCAAACAGCTTTGTAACAATGGCATGCTATACCTCACAACGAATCCCTTACACAAGAGGTGGTTTGATCACATTCAGTAGTATGACTGAGTAAAAAAAGCATTTAGCAATATCAAAGGCACTGTAGCCCCCCAAAAGTGGGATACCTTAAAAAGGAAATACAGTCATTTAAAGCAATGGAAAATGAAGTCTTCAAAGATGCACTACTAGGAATGATCTAGGTAAAACATCATTTTATTACTGGTTATAACCTTATTTTTAAGTCTGTAAGAGTCACTTCCTTTATGAAGTCATCATAGGATTCACCTTAGAAATGTTAGATGTCACTATTCCTCACTGTCACACACTCATGTGTCTTGTTGCTCACACGATTGGCATCACCCTGAATGTATGGAGTGCAGTACCACTCTCTATGATGGTTAATTTTATGTGTCAATTTGGCCAGGCCATAATGCCCAGATAATTGGTTAAACATTATTCCAGATGTTTCTGTGAAGGTGTTTTTTGGATGAGATTAACATTTAAATCAGTGGACTTGGAGTAAAGCAGATAACCCTCCATAATGTGGGTGGGCCTCATCTAATCAGTTGAAAGCCTTAATAGAACAAAGACTGACTTCCCTGGAACAAGAAGGAATTCTACCAGTAGACTGCCTTTGGACTTGGGCATCAATCTTCCCTAGGTCTCCAGCCTTCTTACCTACCCTGCAGATTTTGGATTGCCAAGCTACCCAAATCATGTGAAACAGTTACTCAAATCAATCTTTCCCCCTCTGTCACCCCCCCCACACTAATATATAATATATATGTTATTTGTATATGTACCTGTTGCTTTTGTTTGTCTGGAGAACCCAGACTAATATACCAGCTCTTCCTCGTCTGCTTCCCTAGCTAAATGGAGAGCTCCCTGAGCATAACCATGTACCTGTCTTACCCAGAGTCTAGCTCTGTACCTGGCAAAGAGTAAGTATGTTTTAAGTGACATAAAATAAATTATTAATATTACGAATTACTTAGTTAAGTAGATGCATAGGAATTACTTTTACAATAAGTAAAATAAAAACTTTTAGTTGCCTAGAAATCTCTACATCCTTTCAATTTTCCCTAAAATCTCAATAAGCCTTTTTAAGGAATTAAAAAGTTCAGCACCCAGTGTTTTTAGCTTACAAATGGCAAGATAAACAAGCAAACAAACAAACAAAACCTCCAAGTGGAAATCAAAGGATGAACATTGTAACATTAGGTGATGAGTTCAAGGAAGTTTAGAAATAGTTCAAGTGAAAACAAAAACAAGGGAGAGAAAACAGAAATACTAAATTATACACTTTTTAATGATTTTTGAGGGCTGACTTTATTAATTGCATACAAATGCCATAATGTGTAAATTTAGTAAACAGAAGTTGCAAGACATTTTGAGGAAAAGACTAATAATTAACATAAAACAAACATAACCAAATAGCATATATTTGGGGAAAATAATTTTTTTGCATACTTCCAGGAAATGTTTAGGTTACACAAATTAAAATATTTAAGTCTACAAGGAAAATTGTGAGACAGTGGTTAAAAGAATAAATGAATGGAATAATAACATAATGAGAAGGATTTCTCATAAAAATTAGTAGTGGTCAGTCACATGGCAAGAATCAGACATCGACCCCAAGTCATTGAAATGCCCACATTAAAAAGGGGGAAAAGGAAAGATCAACAGTATTTACAATAAAAACAAAGAAGGTAACTTCGTTAAAATATCTGAGAAAATCTCAGGTCTCTGTCCTTATTGGAGATACAAATCAAATTTGTAAAAATGTATCACTAATTTGCAGCCAGAACTTTCAAAATTGATGGGTGGAGCAGTGACACAGCAGTAAGTAGTTTAATGTGGCTGTTTTACAGGGACAGAGTGTCAGGAAATGGGACTAACACTTTCTGTTTTTCCTCTCTTCCTATGCTTCCTGGCTGACATCTTATCTGTGTATGGTTTTCTGCACCACCATGTAGATGGAACCCTATTGTAAATGTCCTTAAATGCCATAGGAAGGGGTTTGGATCTGATTCTCTAAGTAGGCACTCTGAGTCCATTCAGAGATTGTGAAACAGAACAGCATGATCAAATCTGTATGGCTGGTAGATTGAAGCAAAGCAAGTATGATGTCAGAGATTCAGTAAATGTTCACTCTATACTTAATTTACTGGGTGTCTAATATGTGTGAAGTTTCATCCTCCACGCTGAGGATTAAATGTAAAGAAAATGAACACAATCCCAACCCTCATGGATCTTATTATCCAGTGGAGATATTTCTGTAGTTCATGGAAGAGCATAATTAAATCAGAGGAGAAAACCAAGAATCTGAGAACAGTTGGCCTAATGAGAGCATCAGTGTTTACTTGGTGCAATCTTCAAATATTTATAGAAAATAAAGTTGAGGCAAAGAAAGGATCAAGTTCTAATTTGAATTTGGCAGCCAAATATTCTGATACGAACTATTACATTAGATTTGGGAACCTGTGTTTTAAAATTTTAAGCATGAACTTTAAAGAAAATATCCATTATGATTATAGTTGCTCTGTTTGCATTTATCATAATAGTCCTCATTATTGATGAATAATATGAAAAAGATAGAATAAACAATTTTGAAAAGGTACATAATGATACTATTTTCTTACCTTAACATAAATATTGGTATAAATGTAGATGTAGCCATATATAGACATTTGATTTGCATGTAGCATGATGATGTAGGAGACCATGCACAGATAAGACTTCAGGGGGGAAGGTTAGAAAGGAAAAACAGAAAGTGAGAGCATAGGAACATCAATAATACATAGCACTACCACGTAAATTGGCAACATCAGATACATCTGAGTGAAAAACAGAAGTGCACTCTGAGGTCTTAAAGTTCCATGTGAATTTCTAAATGATGTCTAAACTTAATCATTTAAGCCTATTTAAGTGATTTAAGTGGGCTTAAATAACCCATCACTGAAAATGAACCCAAGTACATGCTGTATGTTCTAGGTGACCACTTTCTAGCTGAGTTCTCCCACACAATTTCAGGGCCACTTTTATATTTGTGATGGCAAACGTACTGGTACGAAGTGAAGGCCAAATGACCCCACAGAGCACTGCTTAAATGAAGGTTTATAGTTGTGCAATCAGAAAAAGTGATGAGAGAATTGAGATGTCACTTGGAAATTAAGGAAGAAAGTAACATAGGTATCCTGTGTTACCTATGCTCCCTATGCTGTGCCTGCTGGTACTACATTCAGGTTGTGAGTGAATGGACATCCATCACAACTCAGAAGGAAGAGTCACAAACATACATGAAAAATGTCATTCACTATTTTGGGCTGTAATGCCTAGCAAAATAATTATTATTAAATATCATTACATTATTGAAACAGAAAAGTGGTGATCAACCAGAGCAACATGACTCTCTAAATATCCTCTTAACCATCCAGTCTTGATATATTTGTCCTTCTGTAATAATCTGCTTACAGGGAGATTTTTTTTCCATTAGACAGTGAGCTCCTATGAAGCAAGGATAGTGCCTTATTTTTTAACAGCTTTATTGATATATAATTCACATCCTTACAATTCACATGATTAAGTATTCAATTCAATAGCTTGAGCATAATGCATTATTAATTTTTTAACTGTGGTTAAATATACATAAATAAAAATTTCCATCTCATCCATTTTTAAGTGTACAATTCGGTAACATTAATTACACTCATAAGGTTGTGCAACCATCACCACTATGTATTTCCAAAACGTTTTCATCACCCCAAACAAAAACTCTGTAACCATTAAGCAATAACCTCCCATTTCCCCCTGCTCCCAGCCCCTGATTATCTCTAACCTACTTTCTGTCTCTATGAATTTGCCTCGAATAGTGTCTTATTGATCTTTGTTCCTCATTTCTTTGAAAAGATGCTGAACACATAGTAAATGGTAGATAAATACTTGTTGAATGAATTTAAAAAAAAAAAAGAAGATATTATCCTGGTATCTCTGCCTAAACTCTAATTTTCTAAAAGGCTTCCTCCTTTTTCACCACCAACATGCTTCCTCAATACCATCTTTATTTAAAACCCATTTTATAAGCCCATCTTCTCTAGGCAACTATTCCCTTGTCCATGTCCTTATGCCGTATCACCCTGAACCATATGACATAGTAGTTCAGTTGCACAGAGGTCACTGAACTGCCAAGGACACTGAGATGAATACAAAAGACTTCTACACCATCAAAAGAGCAAGTGTGTCCAAGGGCATCTCATATGGACATAGATGATTAAGTAGCAAGTCCCTGGATGGTTTATCACCCACAGAAATGCTTAATGTGTTTGCAGTAAGAGTCTCTACACCACAAAAGAGAGATTTTCAAGATAGGCCCATCCTAAATGCTGCTATCTCCCAACAAATGCCATAGAGGTATCCAACAACCC
>NW_026059430.1:0-66576 GCF_023721935.1 Panthera uncia
TGGAGCCCACAGACATCAAGTTCAACCACCATTTAGAAAAAAAAAAAACTAAACCTCAACACTTAGAAGCAGTGGAGCAGGGCAGCATCCTTCCCACTCATCTCTTCTGCCTGCCTGGTGTCCCATGGTGTGTGAGATGAGACATGTCTCACAGCCACCCACACACACTAACTCCTAGTGCTGCAAGGCTCACCTATTCAGAAGGGAGATCTAGAGGATTCTTGCATCAAATCAGAGATTTATGTTTTAAAACACAGGGATAAATCTGAAACAATGCTACAAGTCTGTTCTAAAAACAGAATGTGGCTGAAAAGTAAGGAAGATGCTGAGCTATCCTCCTGGTGGAAAAGAAGGCTTCAACATAGGATAAATGGTAGCAGTTAACGGAAAAAATAAAAGCATTTCGGTTTATACCTCAATGAGTAGAGAGTCCTCACAAAAGTATCAGTAAATGTAATATATAAAGCATAACACATATAAAGAATACTTTCTAATTAATACAAAAAAAAGAAATACCTGTGAGAAAAACATGGGTATTTTGATTATCTAAACATAATGGCTCAAAACAACAATAACCATTTCTTTGCTTTTGATTCTGCGGCTTTGGCAGGGCCCCAGTGGGGACAGCTTGCCTGTGTATCATGTGACATTTGCTATGGCTGGAATCTCCAAGGTGACTTCTTCACTCATATGTCTGGCACTTCAGTAGAACAGCAGGGAGGCTGGAGGGACTTTCTCTCTCTCTCTCTCTCTTTCTCTCCCTCCCTCCCTCTCCTCGTGACCTCACCACGTGGCTAGCTTGGACTTCCTCACAGCATGGCAGTCTCAGAGTAGCTGGATGCCTTACATAGTGGCTGATTTCCTCCAAAGAGCAAAAGTAGAGCTTGCCTCCTTGCCTTAAGCCCAGACTGGCACAGTGTCAATTCTGCCACATTCTGTTACTTATCCTACAGTAACTTGCCATCATTGTGCCAAGACATAAAGATGTTCATCACAGCATTGTTTGTAACATCAAAACACTGGAAACAACCCAAATGTCCAATCAGTAGGGTTTAGATTAATAAAATGTTATAGTCTTATTATGAAGCAAAAGAGAATTAATAAACTACATCCTTAGTTATCAACAAAAATAGATATAAAAGTAACATTGAGAAAAAATAGTTGAAAACTCACGCGATATAAAACAAATTATGTATTTTTTAAAAAACACAACCTAGAACTACATAATTTTTTTTGTATATATATGTAGTGAAAATATTAAATTGTAAGGACACATACCAAAATCAAGACAGTGATTGCCTCCAGGAAGGAAGAGAGAAGCAATGTTCTAAGAAAAGCCCAAAGTAGAATTCAACTTTTTTTTTTTTCGCATTTATTCATTTTTTGAGAGAAAGAGACAGAGTATGAGCGGGGAAGACACAGAGAGAGAGGGAGACACAGAATCTGAAGCAGGCTCCAGGCTCTGAGCTGTCAGCACAGAGCCCAACGCAGGGCTCAAACCCATGAACCACAACATCACGACCTTGAGCTGAAGTCAGACGTTTAACCAACTGAGCCACCCAGGTGCCCCAGAATTCAACATTTTTAAATAATATTTCAATTATTTTATTTTTTTAAATCTGATGTAATTATGATGACATTTTAACATTGATTGATGGCTTTTTATGTTAGTCTGAAATATTCTAAAGTTTAAATATTCTTCAAAATTGAGAAAAACCCCAAAAAACTAAAAACAATAAATTTAGAGTTATTTTTTTTTAATTGCTGATCTAGCTGGGGAGACCAGATGGTTTAGTTGAGAAATTGTTAAAAGCTATAGACAGTCTGAGATTTTACCCTACTAATCACCTAATAACGTAGCTTGTCACATATAAAAATATATGCTAACAGAAGACATGAGACTCTTGCATCAGAAACAGAAGACTTTATCATGGTAATAGCAGTAGGCAGAAAACCAGCATTTGTGCCAGTTCCCCAAATCCCAACTCCCAGAAGGCAGTACAAAAAGAGTTATATTCAGACAACGTGCTGAGGGAACCCTAATTTGTTGGTAATGGGCAATAAGACTGGCTGGCATATGCTCTAGACACTATCTCTATCTTCCACGGGTATGAGGGAAGCTGCCCTCTTCTCCAGCTGGAGACTTTATTATCTGTCTTCCAAGTCTGACTACAGGTATAAGCATCCTTAAAAAGATAGTCCAGAGGGGCATCTGGGTGGCTCAGTCGGTTAAGCACCTGACATCAGCTCTGGTTATGATGTTGGGGTTCATGGGTTCGAGCCCTGCATCAGGCTCTGTGCTGACAACTCAGAGCCTGGAGCCTGCTTTGGATTTTGTGTCTCCTTCTCTCTCTGTCTGTCTCTGTCTCTCTCTCTCTCAAAAATAAATAACGATTTTTAAAAAATGTTTTTAAAGATAGTCCAGGGGCTCCTGGGTGGCTCAGTTGGTTAACTGTCCAACTTCAACTCAGGTCATGATCTCACGGTTCATGGGTTCCAGCTTCACATTGAGCTCAGAGCCTGGAGCCTCCTTCAGATTCTGTGTCTCCCACTCTCTCAGCCCCTACCCCACTTGTATTCTGTCTCTCTCTCTCTCTCTGTCTCAAAAATAAATAAACATTAAAAAAATCAGAAAAAGATAGTCCAGGATGAAGGCAGACAATGACTTTGCTATAAAATTTTCAGAAATACAAGTGACCTACAGAGAATGGTCTCCTAATAGGACACTTGAAACATGTCAAGAGGTACTCCACTGTAATAGCAATATCATAGGACTAGTTATTACATGTGCTAAAGAACTACACCTAAAGTTTTAAAAATTTAACACAGTACTTTCCTTATTCCTTTTTGTTAACGTTTATTTATTTAGAGAGAGAGAGAGAGAGAGGATGCAGGTGAGTGGGTGAGGGGCAGAGAGAGAGGGAGAGAGAGAATCCTAAGCAGGCTCCTCACTGTCAGCAGAGAGCCAGATACAGGGCTCAGTCCCACAAACTGTGAGATTATGACCTGAGCTAAAATCTAGAGTTGGACTGACTGAGCCACCAGGCACCCCAGTACTTTTCATATTCTAGCCACAAACCTCTACAAGCCGAAAACCATAAAATCAGAAAAAGTAAACCTTTAACACAAGCCAGGTCAGTAAGATACTAATGATTATGAAAAAAGCTAACTTGTAACAGAATAATAAAACAGCTTTGTACCTCAAATACAATGTTTCTTGAAACATTAAATGTCACTTTAAAATTTTATCAGGAAATAAAAAAACAACTACATAGGACCAGAATATTTACAGGTATCCTAACCCATAAATATGCTGTACCATAAACAAGGTGCCCTGGCATAAAATAAAATGAGCTATAGATATGCTTCAGAATTAACCTCAGTACACATTATGATGCATAATAGCTTCTGGGATCTTTAAACAACTCATAATGTATGTTTTACTTCTTTATGTTAATACAAAAATGTTCAAAATACTGTACAAAGTTTTTTTAAAGGTCTACATTGAAATTCCAAGAAAGTCAACCTGAATTTTGACATAAGAAAAATGATAACGGATAGTTATATAAAACTTTTCAGTCTGTAAGAGACATAAAGCATTTTTACACGCAAAATATGAAAACGCTAATTCTCAAACAACTTAGGAGCCAAAAAACTATGAAGACACTTACATGTACCTAACTACGAAGGGCTTCTTAGTACATAGTGGGCGCTCTTTAAAATATGATTATTGTAGGGTCTGAGCGCGGGGCCAGAGTGTGAGGCAGTGGGAAACCCACAAGCGTTGGATCCTAACTACCAGGTTGGAATCCCAACTCTGCCATCTCGCTGCTTTATGACCGTGAGCAAGTCACAACTTCCAGAGCCTCCGTTTCCTCACTTGCAAAACGAATAGAATATCTGAATCATATTCAAAAGGGCCACTATGTCTGGTCTTTTTACTTGATGTTTAACGACCTGAATAAGTAGAAGAATACAGGTCACTGTGGCGATGAAGTACGGTTTGTTACATGCCAGTAATCTTCTTCCATAACTGTAGGTCAAAGTGGAACATGGTTGATGGACTCATGGGGAAAAAGACATTTAACTGTGCGTTCCCTTACTTAAGTTTCAGGAGAAACATATGTGTTGTGTAACTTAAGGCATTCTATCAAATATCCAAAAAATAGAAAGAGAACATGTTGCCTTATCTTTTCTATTAATAATAAGACAAAAACCAGTAAGTGGCTTTTCTGATAGAAGGAACTTGAGGCCAAAAATTAGTACAAGTGAGTTACAGTTCCACTTATGCTTCTAATTAGCTGTGTGGTCTTGGGAAAATCATATACTTCCTATTCTCAGGGCCTCCATTTATCTGTCAGAGAGGTTCATTTATTCTAATATTTATGGATTTTTTGTGTCAGCTCAGGCATTTTCAAAAAATAAATCAGGGACAATCCTTGCCTGTGGCTGAAACTATTAGTTTCCTTTCCTATAGCCATTGGCTCTTCTGCCCCACAATCTTCCCAGATTTAAGAGAAAGAATGAAAAAGAAAACCCTATTTTGTTCAAGCTTCAATGTGCCCAGCTCCAAAAGATAAACTGTAAGTTTTCTAAATGAATCATGGCAATTATTCCCTTTGTCAAATATTCTCTTTTCTAACCTCTCTTGAGCCCAGTAGTGGCTATGTCGCCCATTTCTGGTAAGTAAGGCATAAGGGAACATGAAGTGAACTTCTGGAATGAATTTTCTTCACTAATGAAAGGAGACCTCTTTTCCACATACTCCCTTCCTACCTGCTTGGGATGTTAGGGATACAGTGCCTGGAACTGTGGCAGCCATCTTGTGATCATGAGGATACAAACACAAGGAAGATGGAATCAAATCACTTAGGATGATGGAAAAATATAGGGTCTTTAATAATATTAACGAGCCACTAAATACTCCTTCACAACTTTTTATTAAATAAATAATATACATCATTATGACTTAAGCTACTGTTACCTGTGTATTTGTTACTCAATCGCATTCCTATTTGATAGAATACATTCATGGGAATTTTCTATTGGTAGAGGAGGCAGACATATCATTAGAAAAGTGCTGTGTAGTTAAATAATGACTATCATACAGGTGAAGATAATTATTTCTGTTTTACCTACTGACACATTGCTGCAAGGACAAAGAATAAAATAGATATGAAAATCCCACTGAAAAAAAAGCATTGCAGTTCAGTGTAAAAGGTCAACAGTATGAAAAAATGAATTGCATCAAACATCTGGAAAAAGCCAAAATCTACAAAAGACATATAGTAACAATGATGATCACAGCTAACTCTTTTATTTAAAAAATATTAGGGGTGCCTAGGTGGTTCCGTCAGTTAAGCATCCAACTTCGTCTCAGGTTATAATCTCACAGTTCATGAGTTTGAGCCCCACATCTGAGCTGTGTTGACAGCTCAGAGCCTGGAGCCTGCTTCAGATTCTGTGTCTCCATCTCTCTCTGCCCCTACCCAACTCATGCTCAATATCTCTCTCTCTCTCTCAAAAATAAACATTAAAAAAAATTTTAATAAGTGTATTTAATGAATATATCTCCTTTCCCTTGAATGCTTCATTGTTGGTGTATTTGACATATTGGGTTTGGGATAACTTTTACTATTTGTGTGTGTGTATGTGTGTGTGTTAAGAACTTTTAACAACTTTAAGTATAATAATACATTATTGTTGGCTATAGGTACAATGTTGTGCAGCAAATCTCTAGAGCTTACTCATCTTACTTAACTGAAACTTTGTGCCAGTTGATTAATAATAACTCCCCATCTCCCTCTCCCCTCAGCCCCAGGTAATTGCCATTCCAGTCTTTGACTTTATGAATTTATAATTTTATATACCTCATATAGGTAGAATCATATAGTGCTTGTCTTTCTGTGTCTGGCTTATGTCACTTAGCATGTCCTCAAAGTCCACCCATGTTCTTGAATACAGAATTTCCTTCTTTTTTAGGCTGAACAGTAGTCCGTTTTATGCATATACCACATGTTCTTTATCAATTTGTCTGTTAACGAACATTTAGGTTGTTTCCATATCTTAGCTACTGTAAATAGTGTTTCTAGGCTGTGCTAATATCACGTCAAGATCCTGATTTCAATTCTTTCGGATATATACCAAATATGGGATTGTGGATCAAATGGTACACCTACTTTTAATCTTTTGAGAAAGCTCCATACCACTTTCCACAATGGCTGCACCATTTTTCCTTCCCACCCATAGTGTACAAGACTACTAACACTTGGTATTCACCAACACTTGATCACCAACTCTTCCAGGCCCTGATCTAAGGTCTCTACATAAAATCTTCCCAACAACCCCATGAGACCAATTCTATGATTATTTCCATTTTACAGTGGACGGCAACATAGGCAACAAAGTGATACATAGGCCACAAAGGCTGCACGGTAAAGAGCTGGTATTTGAACAGAGGCAATCTTATGCCAGAACTGATGGACTAAGGCATCACACTGTACTTCCAACCTGCAAAGCTGTTTTGAAAAGAGCTGTTCATCCTATTTATTTTTTATAAAACAGTAAGAATTAACTTCTAACTATAAGAATACCCAAGTCCTTCAAGAGACAGTTAATATCAGAGCACTGTAGTCCCCATTATGTACTGATAAAATTGCTTCAGATAAAATGGTAAAGAGTGAATTATCCTGCCTTTTATCAAGCAGCAGAGAATCCACACTGCACATATTTCACGAAGATGTAATTAACTATAAGAGAAGTAATCAAATGCATATAAGCCACGTACTCTGCTCTCCCATGCTATCTGTGCTAAGTTTGTATCCTGTTCTACAAGTTGCTCACAGGTAGGGCCACCACATAACTGCACAGCCCTGGGGACACCATTTATATTGCAGCTTTTGTGAATGGCTCTGCCTAGACCTATAGAGTATTGTGCCCTGCCGACATCCCCCTTGCTCAATCTCGCTTTCTTACCATATTCCTCATACTTTACTAGTACTTTAAAGGTACTCAGCCAAGTACTTTGGAAGCAAAATAAAAGTGGAAAACATTCATGCACAATGTACAATGTACACACAGGTGCATGAGCACACACACACACACACACACACACACATGTGCACACACACACACAGGCCTGCATGACCACAATGACACGCTGATTGTGTTTAGCATTACCGCACTTATAAATGGAAACTCTAAAAAATAAATAAATAAATAAATAAATAAATAAATAAATAAATGGAAACTCGGGCTATCTATACAAGAAATGGACCAAAGGCCATCTTCAGTCACATTGCCATCTGGCTTCAACCCTCCATAGAGGAGTTATTAAAATACTTTATTAGAATCTCAATATTATTCTGTTTTCTTATCCAGTCAGGACAAGCCCAGAACGCTTCTCAGGAATATAGAGTCACACAATGCAACAAGAGCTTTGAATCAATCTCGCAGCCAATAAATGGAATATCTCAATTGCCAAGTGTAGTTTCCACTTTAATGTTTATTCTGTAACAGGTATTGTGCTGAGTGCTTTACATACATTATTTCATTTAATATTCTCCAGGCAAGTGACATAGGCACATAATACAGATAGAAAATTTGAGGCTCCAAGGAGTTAGCAAGTTGCAGCAAATGCTGTTGGCTGTCTACCCCTTCTTCTTTCCTAACAGAATACCAGTTTTGTTCAGGTATCCACTCCTCCCTCAAATTATTCACAGTGATCTGAAGCTCAAGCTCCCAGAGACATCTGTTTAGTTTGTGTTAATCATTATAATTTCATTCCCCTGGCATGACTGGTTTAAAAATGGGCATGTAAATGGGCTCCTGGGTGGCCCAGTCGGTTAAGTGTCTGACTCTTGATCTCAGCTCAGGTCATGATCTCCCAGTTTGTGGTATCGAGCTCCACATTGGGCTCTGAGCTAAAAGTCTGGAGCCTGCTTGGGATTCTCTCCCGCCCTCTCTCTCTCTGTCCTCTCTCGCTTGTGCTCTCTCTCTCTCTCTCAAAAATTAATTAATTAAAAATAAATAAATGAAATAAAATTCTTGAAGATGGGAAAGTGAGCATGCAAGCCTATTCTGTCCAATGACAAATGGGAGAGGTTTGCTGTGGAGCTTTTCAGAAAGGTTTTATCACTCCTGCAGAAAAGACACACAAATAAACTAGCCTCCCTTATTCCTGTAGAGATGTCCATGCCTAGCTCTGCATGAACTCCTGATGCTATTTTTCCACCCACTTGGAATTAAGCCTGGGAAGGGCAGAACCAAGAGAATCACAGAGAAACGGAGCCAGAGCCCTGACATAGAAGGCCTGCAGCCTGTCTTGCCTCAGTATTTCTTGATATGTGAGAAAATGAATAGTCTTATCCTAAAATCCACATCCAATGCTGAAGCCTTAACCGTGACACTGAATTTCCTGTGAGGCTGAGGTATAGGCACAGCATTTCTCTCCCAACCAACCCTACATGTACACGCACTTTGGCGGGGGGCGCGGGGGTGAAGTTCCCTTCATACACACACTTCCGTCCAAGACTCTGAAATTCAGTCTTTGGTTCCTTTTTCTCCCCCAAGCGAGTACTCATATTCCCAACTACTTGAGCTCATCCAAAAACTAGCCTATTTGGTAGAGACAGAAACTGATTTAGCTCTTGATAACCAGGCCCAGTTCAAGGTGCAAGCCTCATCTCAACTCTCAGTCACTAGAATGGCTACTTCTTAGGACCACCCCCAGGACTCCTTCCAATGAACGATCATTACCATTGTTGTTATGATGATGTTGTTAGATGTACTAACAACTTTTTAGCCTATGCAGGTGTCATTCAGCTTCTATCTGCCACCATTGTTTGAATAATCTGCTAGTTCCTACATTGTCTCTCAACTCAGATAATGTAGAGCTTTTCCTCAAATAAAATATTTAGCTCCACTACTACCTGCTTTCTTTAGAAAACCCAAATATCAAATCTTAGAGCTGCTATCACTTGAAACAATATCAGGAAAAAATAATATAGGAAGAGAACCTAGGCTCATAGCTTTGCATCAAGAATTATCAATTCAGGGGGCGCCTGGGTGGCTCAGTCAGTTAAGCATCCGACTTCAGCTCAGGTCACGATCTCACGGTCCGTGAGTTCGAGCCCCGAGTCTGGCTCTGGGCTGATGGCCCAGAGCCTGGAGCCTGCTTCCGATTCTGTGTCTCCCTCTCTCTCTGCCCCTCCCCCGTTCATGCTCTGTCTCTCTCTGTCTCAAAAATAAATAAACGTTAAAAAAAAATTTTTTTAAAGAATTATCAATTCAGAATTACCTCTGAAGCATTAAGACAGCATCCACTGCTGTTCAAATAAGGAAAGGAAACTAGCTTTAATTGAGCATCTATGTCAGACCCTGTGTTAAATTTTTTGTTATCTCATATTATACTCAGAATAATTCTATGAGATAGGTAATGCTAGTCCCTCAATTGACAGATGAGGATAGACTTTAGGCAATACAACTAGTAATTTACAGCAAGAACTGGAACTCATGTCCAGCTGAAGCTGATCTCTGCAGAGAAGAAGGCCATCCATGAGTATTCGGAACCACTCCAGCATACTTATCTGATTAGATAAGTACACTTGCTGAATCTCAGCTATAGCCTTTGATGTTATGTTTTAGCCAGACATGGTGCCTGTACTCTTCCTGCCAGACACATTGCCCAGTGCATTAGTGAGGGGGAAGACGTAATAAGAAATTAGATATGACTATTGCAAAAGGTTTAATAATAGTCATGACTGCAGAAAAGAGGCAATCTGCGTCATTTTCTACCTTAAAAGAAAGTGTGGGTCAGGAAATAGCTAAGGTTAAACTAAGTCTGGGGCTCATCATAATTCAGCACCAAAGGCAGCAAAAGAGGGACAATAAAACTGAAATATGAGACAGACAAGAGATAAAGGGAGAAGAAAGAAAATGCTTAACTCCCAGGTTCCTCCAAAGGAATTTCAAACTGTCGAGGGTTTTATTCACCCTTTTATTCAAGGCTATTTATCTCCCTTATGCCATCCAAGCTCCTTCCTGCAGAAAAGCCAGTCTCCCTCATACCTGACAGTGCAAATTACTTCCTCCAAAGGGCTCAAACCAGTTTGTTTAACTAGTTCTACAGTGGCTTTACTGACACAGGTACATACCACCCTTCTAAGAAACATTTCTAGGAGCATGAGGTGGGGGCTGACCACTTGCTCTTCTGGTAGAGGTCAAGCAGCACCATAGACCGGAAGGATGTGGCATTGGATTCATCTGGATTAGTTAGGCAAGCAAAAATTGTTTCCATGTTACTAACACCATGGGGAGCACTGTAAACCTAAGAAAGTGGAGACCTGGATAAGAAGCTGATTGTGGTTCTGCATTCTCCCCTAAACCATAGAGACATCCCTGGAGTGATCATCAGCCTTGAGGAACAGATGTTGGGAACAAAATAGAGGTACTCTGTAAAGACAGGGAGTGATAGAGGTTGCCCAGGAATACACATTGAAGACAAAAGACCAGGGGGCCTGTGTGGCTCAGTCAGTTGGGCATCTGACTTTGGCTCAGGTCACGATCTCATGGTTTGTGAGTTTGAGCCCCGTGTCGGGCTCTGTGCTGACAGCTCAGAGCCTGGAGCCTGCTTCAGATTCTGTGCCTCCCTCTCTCTGTGCCCCTCCCCTACTTGCACTCTTTCTCTCTCTCTCTCTCTCTCTCAAAAATAAAGATTAAAAAAAATTTTTTTTAAAGACAAAGACCAAATTCCTAGAATAGAATAGAGCATTATATGAATTCACCAAATACATTCAACCTCTTGTTAAGCTAAGCTGCAGATTTATAAGAATATGTCTAGACCAGTCTTAAAGAGTTTCTCTAGTGTTCACATGCTAATGGATCCCCAACTCCACCATGACCAGCTCCAATCTATGGGTCCTTTATTGGACCAACCTGCCCTGTGCTTACAATATTCTCTGATAATCCTCCTACTATTATACTATAATGATATCATATATAATCATATATAATTATATCATATGACATATATATATTATAAAACATATAATATTATACTACTCTTTGATCTTTACTGGGCAAGGGTACCACACCTTTCACATCCCTAACAAGCTTATGAGCAAATGTCAGCATCAAAGTTTCCCCCAAAATAAGCCTCATTTCATATTTGGATTTCAGTAATAAAAGAGAACTACTTTTATACTCTTTTTCAAAGATATTTTGTCTCCTGTCGGAGAAAGTTGCTCCTCCTCAGTGTAGTAGAAAGTTGTACCTGAAGCATAGTAGAAAGGATAGAATATCCACAAAGCTATCAGATCAGCCAAACCAACCAAACCAACCACAGTGGTAGTTATCCACAGGGTGACAAATGTCATGAGCTGGCATACACCCTCATTCCCAGGATTAAATCCCAAGCTGATTTATGAGTGTTAGAAGAACCTATATTCAACAGTTTAAACCAAAAGAGCAACTTTCCATAGTGGGATACTAACTGGTATTTACCGAAAGGGGTTAAAAAGTCAACTAAGTTTGGGAAACACTAAGTCAAAGAAATAAAAAGCAACTTTTTAATGAAGCACTTCTCGGAGACTTTAACCTGTTCATCTGCATTGTAGGCTGCCCAGACAAGTGGTATATTATGCAGAATTATAAAAATAAAAAGTTTCTGTTTGGAAATTCTTTTCGCATGAAGCAACTTTCTAGACAATGTCCTGCAGTGGGAAATGACTGTAAGTGACCCAAAGAGAATATTATCATCTTGAAGCTTGCACTTAATCATAGATAAAATAACCAGATGATAAAAGGCATCTTCACTGATAAAACAAACAGACCATGACAGGGGAGCTAATTTATACCTAGGATTTCCTTGATTTTGATAATGTTTGTTGTTGTGTCGACTGGAGATATTATAACATTTGAACAGAAGTGCATGACATTATATAATGTGAGATTATCTGAGATTGACTAAAAGATGCAGACAATTACACGCCTTCACACAAGTGAGGAACATGAGTTTCTTTTTGTAAAACTCACTAGGATGAGGTCCTCTTTAAGGAGATTTTACTGCATGTAATCCAAGAGTTAGACAAAAGAGGTGATTGATCATAAAGTCACTTTTACACAAATTATCCTTTCTGAAAAAAAAAAAAAAACAATCATGTCCTAAGTCCTACTTTTCTTTCCTAAAATTTCAAAACTCCACTTCCGAATTGGGGTTATAAAATTATAAGCCTGGCTTGACACATGTGAATGACCATCACTGTACCAATTTAGTACCATTATCAGCAGAAAACAGCCAAATATTCAAGATAATCACACTCAAATTTGTTGTCTTTTAGAAAAAAAATAAAGAAGCAAAATCATACAGCACACAAACATACCATTCCTTCACATATTTATCTGTTGCACATACACGGTATTAATACAAAAGAGAGGGATTAAAAATTTCCCCAAAAGCCAATTTGGATCAAGTCATACAACAGATATAAACCTACTCTGAATCCAAAAGAAACATTACATTTTCTTTAACGAGAATCCTTCTGTACAAGTAGATCGATTCTAATCTAGCTTCTCCCTAACACATCCCCTCTCTGCTACACCCAACTCCCTCTAGAAAACATTGCAATTCTGTCACGACTTGCCAAAGAAGTTGTGAACACTTGAGCACTTCATTTATAAAATGACACAATAAAGCAACTGATGCCTTCAGACTTAGAACAGGCTTTCAGAACAGCCCATGATCTCATTCCTGTTATGCCCAGGATAAAACAGTTAGGTGGTAAGAAATGAGTCAATGTAGCCTCAGGTATCTTCACTTGCGAACCCCAAAGTGGCAAAGACATATGTATCTCTTCACGTGTCACTCTTCAAACATAACTAGTGGCTTACATTAATTTCTTTGTCTTGGAAAGAAACATTGTGCTTTGCTTCTGTTTTAAAAGCATTTCGGCCTCCCTGGAGATTAAATCCTCTGTCTAGTCTGAAAGCAGCAAAAAGGTAGAGTTTTACTCTCCACCATTTCTGCATATCTAAACCTCTAAATCTATCCGAAATTATAAATACCCTGAGAGGCTCCCCTGAATTCTCAACAGTTCAGTTATTACACATTGTAATTACTGTTTAGCGGCACTTCACACAGTGCCTAACGCATGGTAAGTACTCAATATATATTTGTGAAATGAGGCACAATACCACAAATGGGGATAGTTTTACCAAAACTAACTAGAACGACACCAACATTTCATTCACTGTCTTTCATTCATTCATTTAAGAAATATTTGTCAATCATGGCACTGGGCTAGGCACTAACAAAACAGTAAATAAAACCTACTCTATACCATCCTGGAGCTTTTAAAGAATTAAAACAATATGGAAACCAATTTGACAATAAACTTCATATATTGAAAAAAAAAGAATTAAAACAAGGTCAGCGTTTCTGGACTGCAGAGATTAGAGGCCATATGATTACAGAGCATCCAAGGTCATGATGCAAACCTCTTTTCCTGAGAATAAAGGAAATCCACTGAACACTTTTAAGTAGGTGAGAGAATTATGATCTGTAGTTTTAAAAAGTCCATGTGACTCATGGTGAAAAACTGATTGTTGGAAGACAAGAGAGGACGAAAGATTCCAGTCATTACTAGATTGTTCTACAGAAGATGAGCTTAAAAAGTTCTATGCCATAACTGGACATGCTCTTAGCAAGTCCACTAAATGATTTCATGGGCACCAAAATAATCCCCTTGCCCAGAAAAACTCCTATTCTCTAGTTCCTGTAATCATATTAAACACCAAATGGACTTTCATTCTATACTTTAAGGAAAACTCTCAAATTCAAACATTCATGGGAGGGCTGGTTTGATAAAGGGAACAGAGGAAGGTGACAGTGTTCCATAGGTGTGTGTGTGGGGGGGGGGGGGGGAAGAGGTGAATAAAATCAAGGAATAAAAACACATTTTTACTACTTCCCAGTTTTACCTAAATTTTAACCATGTATCAGTCTCTGTCTTAGAACAGAACTGCACCAACAGTGCTCTGAGAATCAAAATCAAGCACCTTGATGTGTCAAATCCCTCATTTCTCCAAAGGCTCCGAATATGTTTTCTCTGATTGCATTTCCATTTGCTTCCTCTTATGAGTTAAGACACTTTCACTGCTTCTGAAATTACATTGTTCCAAACACAATAAAATACATCTCTACATGAAGGGAAAATTAATAAGCCAACTTTCATGTAAGTTAATTTCCTATTTTTCCTTTGGCTTTTCAATGTTTCTATTGCATTCATAAAAATAATGTAGAGAGCCCTCCAAAGGATAATTAAATAAATTACTTTAGTTTTTACCCAGTGACTATGCAGCCTACAAAATAATTTCTCTTTAGTAGCTTGTGAATTATACTGGTCTGTTTGCAACATATATGGAGTACTACTGAGAGTCTGTCTTGCAAGTCTTAAACTACAAAAACATCCTCTCAATACAGGATGATCTATTTGATACAGGCTCAATTAAACCTGGAATTTGTTTTAAATGAGCTACAGGCACTGCAGGCAATTGATCATTCGGTTTTGTTACAGTTCAGCAAGTGGCTTCTGCTCTTGGCAACAGAACAAGACAGCTTCAGTATCGTGGATAGAGCCTGGCTCCCACCTTTGGCTGTTTATCTGTATTTACAACTTCCTTAGGCCTCCACAATTCCTAGCCATAAATACAGAAACCAATGCCAAGTGTAAGAATAATAATGTGTAAGTATGTGTAAGAAGTTAAGAATCAAGAGAGTACTTGATTTGCCTCTTGAAATAATAAATGCAATTTTTCTAGAAAGAAAACCAAAAGCCGAGCCAAGCATGTTAAAGCTCTGCAAGAGATTGTACTCTCTTGAAAAGATGTCCAACTGAAGTATTATCATGTAAACTAAGAATCTATGAAATTTCCTTATTCCATCGACTGCCATACTATCATAAGATTCATGCATATTTCTTGGGATGTCAAGAATACCTCTTTTCAGCAGGTACTTATTAAGTAACTACTATTGCTAATAAGAAAGGACCTCTTTTAAATCAGTCAAACTAAAGCAGAGTTTGGAATTTTTTTTTTTTCTTACCAGAAGACCCACTAGGTTCTAGGTCTTAAGAGTCTTTGCTAGGTCTGAATTCTGAGGTAGTTGATAGGCCATAGTCATAAATCTTAACTGAGACCATGTAAAAATATCCCTTCAAATTTTTTTTTAAAAAATCCTAAAGATTATTCTATCAAAACGACCATGTGTGATATTAACTACAATAAGCCAATACCAGAAAAAAATTTTTTTTCATATTCATTCATTCTGAAACCAGGAAAGAAATATAGGCCTAAAATCCCTTCAGAAATCCTTGGGGTCAGAATTCTTGTGTTCCAGAATTCAGGAATTTTTACATTTTAGAAAGTTAGTAAAATGTATATTATGTAATGCCCCTAGAAGGGTCTGAAACAGCACAAGTAATCAAACATTTATGTTTATGCAGCAAAACCTACAAATATTCACACACAGTAGGATAAAGACCATAAATAACTTCACGTGAGCAGATGAAACTTCTCTGCCAAGTAAAATCAGAACAGTTGAGGTCTTGTTACCAAGAGGAATTCAACAAAACAATTTTCACCACTTTTGGAATTCAAAATTTTGAGTATGAGACTGTGGACCTAGATTTAGTGAGCAGTAGGCACTGCTTCTGATGTAGAATTTAATATTTACAATGAACCTCTGAGGAACATCTTATGAGTTCCACTTACAGAGGAGAAAATGTAGACCCAAAGAAATTAAATACCATGATGAAACTCACACATCGGTAAGAGGGGTAACCAAGAGTCAAAGGAAGTCTTTACAAGGTTTATATTGAGTTTAATTATCACTAAAAGAGAAGCAAGCCAATGCTTACCAAGGAAACTAAATGTGATGATGTATTTATCTAGGATCATCTCAAAGTATAATTCTCAAAAAAAAAAAAAAAAAAAAAAAGAACAAGAAAGAAAGAAAGATGAATTGAAATGAACATCCCCCCCTTAGCAGGAGCAGAGTTTGGAGAACGACAAGTAAAGGGAGAGGTGACATGTGACTCCCCCCGACCCCCGGCCAAACAGTACACAAAAAATTTACCAATATGCTTCTTATACGACAGCATTGCCATAAAACTAGACATGACTTTAAAGATAACTAGATATTCCTTAAAAGAAGCCAATTTATCATGTATGGACATCAATTTCATTTGCATCACTGGCTTTTCCAGTTATATTTGCTAAGACAAGGATGGTACTATCCCCCCAAACTGACTATTTGGCCAAGAAAAGTTCCATACTGTTAACGACAGATGGAACTGCGCAAAACAAACAAGCACCCTGAACTGAGATGTGTCAGTATGTTCAACAATAATGAATTTGACCCTGGGTGTGAGTCAGCCAACATAGGCTAATGGTGTCATAGAAAACTGGTTGACATTCCCAAGGAAGACTGAGCCTTGACTTTGCCACTTATCATCAGATCAGCATGACCTTAAATGATTTACTTATCTATTGTTTCAAAATGTTGCATATTGATTATGTGTTACTTCATAGTAATAGAATAATATGTTAACTGAAAAAAACATTGCTTTTACCATCTATGGTGAAATTATGCTTTATACACATATATTGGGCATCCAGAGGTCAGGCAAAATGATCAAACCAATATATAGGAGAAGATTATAACAGAGAAAGAGCATGAATTAACACAGCCTTTTACAAAGCTATCATTGCTATGCATTTCAGTTTCCTCATATTTCCTTATTAGCATATCTATCTAGCCAGATATCTAAGGTTGAAAAATCCAGCCTTTACCTGCTGCATAGAATATGCTCAAAAAATGATAGCTATGATTTTTATGATGCACCTATGTCTATATATGTTCTTTAAACCCCAATCCAAATAAGTTCACAAAGATTTTTAAGAGTAGTATTTTCTTCTTATCCAATTTATCCAATTTATGGGTTTATTTTTCTGACCACATTAAACCCCTAACTCTCTTCTCCTGTAGGGAACACAGTCTGTTAATTTTGGATCCAATTGAATTGAAACAGCCTGTATCCAGGATATGTACTCAGGAGGAACCCAGACACTGAGGAAAGCCCAATCTGGTGCCTGGGAATAATTTGGCAGGCAATATAAAGAAGGAAGAAAAGAATAACTTGGCAGGCAATAATATACAGGGAGGAAAAGAACTGCGACAAAAGGAACATAGTATCCAGCTGTAGGGGAAAGCCACTGAAGGAGCAAGGGCCAGAATTAGATGATAATGATGGTGGTGCTGGTGGTAAAGGTGTCAATAATGGTGATGAGAAAACTGAATCACAGAGCAGTTCAGGGAAATAGTCAAGGTCATACAGCAGTTAAGGGGTAGAATTTGAATTCAAATCTTAGAAATCTGGCTCCAAATCTCTAGCTCTTAAGCCCCAAATGATGAGGTAAATATAATTGCCAGCTCACACAAAAGTGGAAGTGTGGCTCACTTTACTGCTTTGGGGGCAAGTCCAGATGTTTCCATCACAAACCTGCCCCTCGCCTACCACTCAGAACTTGGCCTTCAGACTCAGCCACAATTTCTCATTTCAAACCATTTTTTTCTGATCCTATACAAAGTAACCAACCCTGTTTGAAATGACTTAAGTAAAGCATTTTCTAGAGGTAGGTTGGCCTGGTAAGGCCCTCTCTATCACTATAATCCTAAAATTCAGTCAAACAGTCAAAGGGGAATAGAAACCAGGCCTGGTTTTACTTCACTGGTAGTTGCTCGTTCTGAAGTGATTAGGTGGAAAATAACCTTGGCTTGCTCCCCGTGTAATTACAGCCCACAGCTCTGATGAAACAGAATTTGAGAAACTAAAGAGGTTTTTCTTAACCACAGACAAGGGATATGGATATGCATGTAACCACACAAATGCACAAGATATGATAGGTATGTCTGCTTGTGCATGTAAAAAGATAGAGGGGTTGAGGTGTTCTTGGAAGATATGTCATTGAAAACTGGAACCGGGTCACTGCTAGCCCCCAAGTTTCCTCGGTGTGAATTTGAAAAGGCAGCCCTTTTGAGTGATTACAGCCACAAGGGAACATGGCTTGACTAACATAGGACGTTTCTGGGTAACTTAGAAAGGGATACCTCTTTCTCCAGATGGATACTGCTCCATGACAGGGTACATGGCTTGACAAACAAACCACAAGTGGAATGTAGCTCCAACATGCACCCTTAACAAGATGTCCTTATACTTGGCACAATCCACACAGCATACATGAAGATCCCAACTGGGGACATCTAGAGGAACAAAGAGTGAACTAACCGAATGACATGGTACCCTGGGGAACCAATGGGGACATTCAGACAACGGGTGTTGACCAACAGACCATAAGAGATACAAGAACCTCGTGGGACAGAGAATTCTGCCAACCCTAAACACCTTACCTTGGTGCCAGAGACACAATTACCTAGAGTTCATGAAGAAAAGGCTGGAGATCCAGAAGTCAGAAAATCATATCGGAAATATTAGAAGCCACTCCTGGTTCTCGCTCACTTCTTCCACCAACATAGACAGACCTCTTTAGTTATCCTTCTAACATTTATCAAGAAGGCTAGTTCAGGGATACCTGGGTGGCTCAGTCAGTTAAGCGTCGTCTGACTTTAGCTCAGGTCACGATCTCACAGTTTGTGGGTGCAAGCCCTGCATCAGGCTCTGTGCTGACAGCGAGGAGCCTGGAGCCCGCTTCAGATTCTGTGTCTCCCTCCCTCTCTGCCCCTCCCCCACTCTCTTTCAAAAATAAACTTAAAAAAAAAAAAAAAAAAAGGTTAATTCATAGGGACCCAGAATCATTATTGGAACTACCAGAGAATCAAATAATGCCCAGACTCAACACAGATTCAAAGGTCTGAAGAGGTATTGCTGAAGGAAGCCAACTTAAGAGTAGGAAGAAAGATTTTGCAGAAAATGAATCCTTGTGGTATATAGTTTTCTCTCTCTCTTCTGGATGATGCTCATATACCTTCTGGAATCCTATCATGTCCCTGGGAGCCTTCAACTTTTGACAATAGATCCATTCATTGGCTGTCACCTGCCCCACAGCAGAGCCTTCATCCTTGTGTGGAATTACTCAAGACCCCTCCCCCAGTGTGGCCCTCCCCCACCCCCCACCCCCGCATGTTGGCAGTGACTTAGCACAATCTGCAGGACTCCCAGGTCTTTGCTCCACAACCATCTCCCCTAATCGTCATCTGAAAAGCCATTATTAACTTTTTATTTCTTTGAGTTGAACATGTCCTTCTCTAGTACTCTAGCAAAGATAATAGAATACATTCCCTCAGATACCTACACAGCTCTCTTCTTTACCTCCTGATTGCTGCTCAAATGTCAGTGATACCTTCCCTGATAACCCTATTTAAAGCTCTACTCCACCACCACCCCCATTGCTTTCTTGGTTTATTTTTTCCTGTAGCATGTACCACCATCTGCCATGTGTACCTTATTTTATTTTTTATTTATTTTCTAACTCCTCCCTGCTTCCAACTTGAATATAAATTCTATGGAGGCAGAATTTTCTGTAAATTTTGTTTATGCCTGTATCTCTAGAGCTAGAACAGTACCTATGACATAGTAAAATGTTCAATGACTATTTGTTGAATGAATAAACTAATCATCTATCAGTGAATAAATAAATGAATGGTATATTTGGTGTAAATTGGTCTGAGGATTTTTTTAACAGAATACTAGGCAGGATAGGAGTCTGGAAACCTGGGAGAAATGATTGGAGAAAGAATCTGAAAAGTAGAAAAGAAAACTAAAGAGCTCTATTCTCATCTTAAGTGAGGTTTTTTTTCCCCAACATTTTGTAAAACCACCTGAAAAAAAAAAATCAGTCTCGATACATCAGGGAAAAGATATAACTATCTTCAAAAGACATGACCTATTACAACTGAATTGTCTCCTCTCAAGTATGGGACTCGATGAATGTATTTTAACATTGTTTCCTTCAAGTGATACATGCATTAATCATTTTCTCTCCCCACTACTTCCTCTAGATCTGTCTATTTGCCTATGAATGTGTCCCCTTGCTCATTTAATTTTCCATTTTTATTCCTTTCTTCTGCTTTCCTAAGTCTTCCCTTCAACCTCTCAAGCCAAAGACACCCACCCAGACCTAAAATTATGAAGGTTCCACAGAAAGCACAACCAAAACAGCCAACAAATAAAAGAAGTCTGTGTATTCTATTTGTAGAATTTTGGAAGAGGGTCATTAGAAGCATAAAAACCCTTTAATCCAAGACATTATTTTCAGCAAAGCTGTCACTGTTTCAAAACTTTTAGCTCCCAAATTAAATTTAAAAACACTGTGGGGAGCCTGGGTGGTTCAGTCAGTTGAGCATCCGACTTTGGCTCAGGTCATGATCTCATAGTTCATGAGTTTGAGCCCCGCATGGGGCTCTGTGCTGACAGCTCAGAGCCTGGAGCCTGCTTCAGATTCTGTGTCTCCCTCTCTCTCTGCCCCTTCCCTGCTCATGCTCTGTCTCTCTCTGTCTCTCAAAGGTGAATAAACGTTAAAAAAAACTTTTTTTTTTAATTTAAAAACACTGAATACTTCCTATGGCTTTATGTAAATTCATATTATTTAGGTCAATTTTCAAGTTTTAAAATAATAATATATTCCCCATATGTGTGTGTTTTAAAGCTTTCCATGTTATTTAATGTAATTTTATCATGCCTTAGAGTCATGTGTTTCCCACGGGTGTTCCAGGTTCAGGCTCAGCCCTCATCACTTTATCTATGCTTCAGAGAGTGCTATGGCATTAGAAAAACCTTATATGCTAATATCAAAGACTGGAATGGAGGTTATCAGGGACTAAGGGGGAGGGGAAAATGGGGAGTTATTAAATAGCAGGCATAAAGTTCCCATTGAGTAAGATCTAGACACCAGCTGTACAATACTGCACCTATAGTCAACAATAATGTATTGTACATGTAATTTTTGTTAAAAGGATAGGTCCCAGGTTAAGTGCTTTTATCACAATAAAAAATTTTTAAATTTTTTTAATGTTTTTATTTATTTTTGAGACAGAGAGAGACAGAGCATGAGCAGGGGAAGGGCAGAGAGAGAGGGAGACACAGAATCTGAAACAGGATCCAGGCTCTGAGCTGTCAGCACAGAGCCCGACATGGGGCAGGAACTCACAGACTGTGAGATCATGACCTGAGCTGAAGTCAGATGCTCAACAAACTGAGCCACCCAGGTGCCCCACAATAAAAAATTTTAAAAGAAGATATCCATACACTGATTAATTCCCTAACATTTAACTCTAAATCTGAGCTCTACCTCTGAGTGCCTGGCTCATATCTACTTGCCCCCTGGACATCTTCACTCAAATATGTATGTAATAAACAGATTAAATTTTTTTAATATTTTATTTGTTTTTGAGAGAGAGTGAGACAGAATGTGAGCAGGAGAGTGGCAGAGAGAGAAGGAGACACAAATCTGAGCAGGCTCCAGACTCCCAGCTGTCAGCACAGAGCCCCACGCAGGGCTCAAACCCACAAACTATGAGATCATGACCTGAGCTGAAGTTGGACACTCAACCGGCTAAGCCACTTAGTCGCCTCATTATGTAATAAGCAACTTATCAATCCCCATCAAAATAACACCAGCATTCTCCACAGAGCTAGAACAAATAATCCTAGAATTTATATGGAACCAGAAAAGACCCCAAATAGCCAAAGCAATCTTGAAAAAGAAAACCAAAGCTGGAGGCCTCACAATTCCAGACTTCAAGCTGTATTGCAAAGCTGTAATCATCAAGACAATATGGTACTGGCACAAAAACAGACACTCAGATCAATGGAACAGAATAGAGAACCCAGAAAGGGACCCACAATTGTATGGTCAACTAATCTTTGACAAAGCAGGAAAGAATATCCAATGGGATAAAGACAGTCTCTTCAGCAAATGGAGTTGGGAAAACTAGACAACAACATGCAGAAGAATAAACCTGGACCACTTTCATACACCATACACAAAAATAAACTCAAAATGGATGAAAGAAGTAAATACAAGACAGGAAGCCATCAAAAGACAGAAGAAAAAACCGGCAAAATCCTCTTTGACCTTGGCCACAGCAACTTCTTACTTGACATGTCTCCGGAGGCAAGGGAAACAAAAGCAAAATGAACTATTGGGACCTCATCAAGATAAAAAGCTTCTGTACAGGGTATTTATCCAAAGGATACAAGAGTGCTGTTTCAAAGGGGCACACACACCCCAATGTTTATAGCATCACTATTGACAATAACCAAAGTATGGAAAAAGCCCAAATGTCTATCAGCTGATGAATGGATAAAGAAGATGTGGCATATATATACAATGGAATATTACTTGGCAATTTTAAAAAATGAAATCCTGCCATTTGCAACAACATGGATGGCCCTAGAATGTATTGTGCTGAGCAAAATAAGTCAGTCAGAGAAAGAGAAATATCATATGATCTCACTCATATGTGGAATTTAAGATACAGAACAGATGGACATAAGGGAAGGGAAGCAAAAATAATACAAAAACAGAGAGGAGGATTCCTGGGTGGCTCAATCAGTTGAGCATCCAACTCCAGCTCAGGTCATGGTCTCATAGTTCACGATTTCAAGCCCTGCATTAAGCTCTCTGCTGACAGCTCAGAGCCTGGACCCCGCTTCTAATTCTGTGTCTCCCACTTTCTCTGCCCCTCCCCCATTCATGCTCTGTCTCTCTCTCTCTCTCTAAAATAAATTTTAAAAAAATATTAAAATTAAAAAAAAAAACAGAGAGGAAAACAAACCATTAGAGACTCTTAAATACAAAGAACAAAATGAAGGTTGCTGGAGGGGTGTTGGGTGGGGGGATGTGCTAAATGGGCAAGGGGTATTAAGGAGAACATTTGTTGGGATGAGCACTGGGGGTTATAAGTACGTGATGAATCACTAAATTCTATTCCTGAAATCATTATTACACTACATGTTAACTAACTTGGATTTAAATTAAAACTAAATAAATAAATATATAAATCCATCCCATGGTATACTTTTAAGGTTTTACCGTCTTAATATTTACTACATTTTGGGTCCTGCAGGAAACTGCCTCCTAAAAGCAGAAAAGAAGATTTATAATCTGAATAGATTAGAGTTTCATAAAGCACAATGAAGCATGCAAGGGGCTCTATCAAAAACCATAAATAAGCCACCATGCTTGTATTATGCAGTCAATTCCCTGTTTTTCATGTAAGGAAGGAAACAGAAGGAGACAGTCCAAAAGAGTGAGTAATCTAAAAAAAAAAAAAAAAAAAAAAAAAAAAACCCTTAGATTTGTCTTGACATTTGCACTGAATTCAATTGTATATGATAGCCAGAGAAAGGGATTTTTAATGTATTTTTCATATAAAAATCAGATTCTGGACAATCAGCCTGACCATGGCCCTTTTCTGTATCATTTCCCACACAAAGACTAAGCAGACCCTCAATGAGGTTGATTCAAAAAGAGCAGTGTAAAGCTTTACTCATTCAAACTTTCCCAACAACAGATACAATTTCATGCATTGGATAAAATCTGCATGCAAAAGGTGAAAATGGAGTGAATATGGAAATATCAATAGAGCAACTAATTGGACCACCTCAGATAAATTAAAACATATGTAATTAAAACATATATAGTGAAGATTTGGGTACGTTGTGCTTTGGTGATAATTCACAGTATTAGTTTTGCAAAGACAGAAGGCCTAGCAACAAAAATCATGTTAGTATGGTCTAAAACCCAAAAAGAATGTCCATGAGAACACAGCCCCATGAAGTACTTACACTGGGCATTGCAATGATAACTGGAGACAAAGAGGGCATTTCACTCAGCCCCATGGAGACCTCTAAATTCTAGACCTATATTTGGAAATTCCTAAAAAATACAGTCTAATGTTTTCTTCAGACTTGCAGAAACTAAGGCTCCATAACCCAAAAAATCTATCCCAAGTAAAACACAAGCCTTCTTCAGGCTGTAGAATATTGCTTGTAAAATATGGTCTCAATTATTCCCTTCCCTGTGTCCACATTTCTTGCAATGTCACTTTGCAGATCCTTCCATCAAGAGGTAGAATTTATTTCCTCACCCCCTCCAATTAGGACTGCCCTTGTGACTTGCTTTGAGCAACAGAATGTGGCAGAAAAAACTATTTACAAGTTACAGAGCCTAAACCTTAAGAAGCCTTGTAGCTTCCATACTGTCTCAAAATCTTGTCCACTAGTCACGTGAACAAACCTAGGATTGGATACTATAGGATGACAGTCCACATGAAGCAGAGATAAACTATCCCCACTGAGCCAATGGAGCTAACCAGCCACAGGACAATCTGAAGTTGATTAAAATAAAAGATTGAGCCCATCAGAGAACAGAAAAGCCTAGCCCAAATTTCCAACCAACGGAATGATGAGGCAAATAAATGGTTGTTGTTTTAAGGCAGTATGTTTTGGGATCATTTGTTACACAGCAAAAGCTAACTGATACACCATCCCAGGAATAGATGTTTGAAATACAAGCTTCAACTGGTAACATCAATGACCCTGGGTTTGGAGGAGGATTTCTGGTGAAGGACTGACCCTTGAGATTAAAGCAAAGGAGTTCTTAAGGTGGGGTGAGTAACACTAAGGTCTAGCATCACTTTCTGAGCCTCCATATAGCACTTCACCTCATAACATAGTAATCATCACAGGGCACCAGATTTTTACAGTTTTCCTACATTCATTAAATGGCTACAGTGAACAGCTATTGTGCTTTTACCAAGAGATAGAGTCCAAATTCTGTCATCTCCAGCAAAGTGGCTTCTCCCACTTCAAAATACTTCACAGGCTTGTAGAAATTTCCAAAGCAAGACTTGACTGACCCACAGCTAACAGCATACTCAAAGGTGAAAAACTGAGAGCTTTCTCCCTAAGATCAAGAACAAGACAATATCTACTCTGACCGCTTTTGTTCAACATAGTACTGGAAGTCCTAGCCACAGGAATCAGACAACAACAAAATACAGCTACATTGATAAGGAATAAGTAAAACTTTCATTATTTGCATATGATGTGATACCATAAAAAGGTCTAAAAACTCCACCAAAAAACTACTAGAACTGATAAATGAATTCAGTAAGGTCACAGGATACAAAACCAATGTACAGAAATTCATTGCATTTCTATACACTCATAATGAAGTAAAAGAAAGACAAATTAAGAAAGTAATCAATCCCATTTACAACTGCATCAAAAATAATAAAATACCTGGGAATATATATAACCAAGGAATTGAAAGACCAGTACTCTGAAACTATAAAACATTGATGAAAAGAATTGAAGACAATACAAACAAATGGAAAGATATTGCATGCTCGTGCACTGAAGAAACAACTATTGTTAACATGCCCATACTACCCAAAGCAATCTATACATTCAATGTTTTCCCTATCAAAAAGCAGCAGCATTTTTCATAGAGCTAGAACAAACAATCCTAAAAGTTTTATGGAACCACAAAAGACCCCAAATAGTCAAAACAATCTAGTAAAAGAAAAAGTTGGATGTATGGCAATTACAGACTTCAAGTTATATTACAAAGCTGTACTAATCAAAACAGAATGGTACCAGCACAAAAGTAGATACATAGATCAGTAGAACAGAATAGAAAATCTAGAAATGAACCTAAAACTATATGGTCAATTAATCTTTGACAAAGCAGGAAAGAATATCCAATGGGAAAAAGACTGTCTCTTCAACAAATGGTGTTGGGAAAACTGGACAGCAATGCATAAAAGAATGAAATTGGACCACTTTATTACACAATACACAAAAATAAATTCAAATGTATTAAAGACTTAAATATGAGACCTGAAAATATAAAAATCCTGGGCGAGAACACAGGCAGTAACTTCTTTGACATAGGTCATAGCAACTTCTAGTTACGTCTCCTGAGACAAGGGAAACAAAACATATATAAACTACTGGGACTACATCAAAATAAAATCTTCTGCATAGCAAAGGAAACAATAAAACTAAAAATCAACCTATGGAATGGGATAAAATATTTGCAAATGACATATCCAATGAAGGATTAGTGTCCAAAATATACAAGAACTTATCAAGCTCAACACCCAAAGAAACAACCCAATTAAAAATGGGCAGAAGACATGAACAGACATTTCTCCAAAGAAGACATACAGATGGCCAACACATTAAAAGATGCTCAACATCATTTATCATCAAGGAAATGCAAATCAAAACTACAATGAGATACCACCTCACAGCTGTCAGAATGGCTAAAATCAACAGCACAAGAAACAATATGTGTTGGTGAGGATGTGCAGAAAGGGGAGCCCTCTTGTACTGCTGGTGGGCATACAAACTGGTGCAGCCATTCTGGAAAATAGTATGGAGGTTCCTCAAAAAATTAAAAATAGAACTACCCTATAATCCAGCAATTGTACTACTAGGTATTTACCCAAAGAATACAAAAATACTAATTCAAAGGGATACATGCACCCCGAGGTTTACAGCAGCATTATCTACAATAGCCAAATTATAGAAACCACTCAAGTGTCCATCAGCTGATGAATGGATAGAAAAGATGTGGTTTATATATACAATGGAATATTACTCAGCCATAAAAGAATGAAATCTTATCATTTCCAACAACATGGATGCAGCTAAAGAGTATAATGCCAACTGAAATGAGAGAAAAAAATACCATATGATTTCACTCAAATGTGGAATTTAAGAAATGAAACAAATGAACAAAGGGGGAAAAAAACCAAGATGGACAAACCAAGAAACAGACTCTTAACTGCAGAGAACAAATTGATGGTTACCAGAGGGGAGGTGGCGTGGCAGGGCAGGGTGGGGGGGAGGTGGGGGAATAGGTGAAGGGGATTAAGAGCACACTTAGCATGATGAGCACTCAGCAATGTATAGAATTGTTGAATCACTATATTATACACTTGAAACTAATATAACACTGTATGCTAATTATACTAGAATTAAAATAAAAATGTAATAATATTTTTTAAAAAGACTGAAGACCTCTGGGTCTCCCACACATCAGTCTCTCTCACATTGAGACTAATTTCCTTACTCTTTAGATTTGAGGGCAACAAGTACCAGGAAATATGTGAGGACCCAGAATTACCTCTGGGAATTGATCTAAAATTACCAAATTGTTGGGGTGCCTGGGTGGCCCAGTCGGTTAAGCATCCAACTTTAGTTCAGGTCATGAACTCATGGTCCATGGGTTCGAGCCCCATGTTGGGCTCTGTGTCTGAGCCTAGAGCCTGCTCCAGATTCTGGATTCTGTGTCTCCCTCTCTCTCTGCCCCTCCCCCACTCATGCTCTCTCTTGAAAAAAAATAAGTAAATAAATGGATATTTTAAAAAAAACTTTTTTAATGACCAAATTGTTTTCATCTTTACTTAAATCTTCATCTGTAGATTCCATCAAGAGACTGAAATTTAGTATGACAGTAGTGACACTTCACAAAACCATTTCTTACAGCAATATATTTGTCTTTTAAGTTACAATTAAAAAAGAACCATCAGAGGCCAACAAAAGCCTTTGCCACCTCTTATAGGCAGCAGACCACACAAAAGTACAAGACATTGTTTCTGTTTCTTTAAAAAGAAAATTGGGACTCCTGGGTGGCTCAGTTGGTTAAGCATCCAACTTTGGCTCAGGTCATGGTCTCAGTTTGTGGGTCTGAGCCCTGCATTGAGCTCTGTGCTGGCAGCTCAGAGCCTGGAGACTGCTTCCGATTCTGTGTCTCCCTCCCTCTCTCTCTCTGCCCCTCCCTTACTGTGCTCTCTCTCTCAAAAATAAACATTTTATAAATAAATACTCTGGATCCATTGAGAACGGCTGGACTTAATATTCAGTATCAGAGGACCTACGCAAAAATGAGCTGATGCTCGCAAAGGGATACCAATAAGCAGTATCCTGAGAGGAAAGAGAATTCACTTTGGTTTAGAAGTGATCCTTGGAGGGGTGGGGCACAGAAGTTTGGGGGAAAGTACTGAATGGAGCAAATGCCCAAAAAGATAAGCTTAGAGGAGACTTAACACAGGAACATGTAGGATGAGGCACAATTGTTAGAACAAAAATCAGTTCAACCAAAAGTTCTGGGTTGGTCATTTCTAGTCTAGTTTCACAAGCAGAGGGAAAAAAAATGGACAGCTGAAGGAAGAAGTAAGACTCTTACTCTTTTAGTCCTTAAAAAAAGGAATACACCATATCCCTCTCCCCTCACCCATGACAGTGGTTAGGGCTTTGCTCCCCTCTCTCCAGTCCTCATGCTCCAGAGACAATGGACACAAAAGCCACCATTCCCAAGGCTACCTGCAACCTCCAGCCCACTCTGGTCCTGGACCTGCCAGGAGAGAAAGAGCTTAAAGCTAATAGTTCTTGGATAAAAGCAGTTTGATGAAAAGGAGGAAACAACAAGGGGGCTCTGTGGTCAATATCAGGCCTTTGGAGACATAAAGACAATGCACACTTGACCTTTGGCTGGTGGTCCCAGCTCCTCCCTTATCTGAGCACTAGGTCTCACCTGCTGCCTCCCAGTTAATACATCATAAGAGCTCTCTGCTCAGGAGAGACAATAAAAACAGTCATCTCCTCTTGACAGTATTCTTTCTATCTTGCACTCCTCTGTCGGTATTCTCTCTCCTGCTGCTCCCTCTGAGGCACAAAAGTTTAATTTTGGGGGCTGAAGAGAGAAATCCCATTTTATGGGAATACCTACACAGAACCTGAGGGCAACACAATACATACCATGACCAGTTAACTCAGTTGATTAGCTGAGTTTTGTGGTTAGATCCCAGGGATAATGAACACCAAGGAATAGAGGGTAGTCCCCCAGACAGGCTGGCACATACTATCACCCCAGCACTTACCTTGGGGGTGTTAGTGTAGGAGACCCAGTGCTCATGCAACCTAACGGTGAGAAAGTGAATCAACCAACATGTCGCAGGGACAGCAAGCCCGGTGTGCCATCCACTTGAAGAACAGCTTGCTGTTACAAGGTATCATATTTCTTTTCCCCATTCAGAAATCATACCCTTCTCTACCGATGAGAAAGTTGTGAGACTTTACCCAATTGGAGACCTGATTTACTTCTACCTATTATTTTCTGAAAAATTCCCCTTAGAAGCCTTGAGAATGTGTCACTACAAACAGCATACTTTCAAAACAACAATACTGGGGCGCCTGGGTGGCTCAGTCGGTTGAGCGGCCGACTTCGGCTCAGGTCATGATCTTGCGGTCCGTGAGTTCGAGCCCCACGTCGGGCTCTGTGCTCACAGCTCAGAGCCTGGAGCCTGTTTCAGATTCTGTGTCTCCCTCTCTCTGACCCTCCCCCATCCATGCTCTGTCTCTCTGTCTCAAAAATAAATAAATGTTAAAAAAAAAAAAAAATTAAAAAAAAAAAAACAGCAATACTGGTCTTGCCTGCAAATCCAACGTAAGAAGCCCACAGAAATAGGTCTCCTTGGGGATATTCTCTCAGAAAGGAAGTTGAAGAAGCTCTCAGATCATTTCCTTCCAATGCAAGCCACGTGGGTATGGCAACAGCACTAAGTGCCCAGATGTGGGTGTGGCTGTGTGCTTGAAGCTCTTCCTTTTTTTTTTTCTTATTTATTTTGAGAGAGAGAGAGCATGCATGAGCAGGGGAGGGGCAGATAAAGAAGGAGAGAGAGAATCCCAAGCAGGCTCCGCATTGTCAGTGCATGGAGCCAGATGTGGGGCTCAAACTCACAAACCACAAGATCGTGACATGTGCCAAAACCAAGAGTCAACTGCTTGACCGACTGAGCCACCCTAGTGCCCCAAAGCTCTTTTTTTAAACCCACATTTCTATATCCATTGGCTACTTGTCTTAACTTTTCCCTCTGTGATTTTATATATATTGCAAAAGTCAGCCACGATTTTCTAAGTACTAGTCCCTGTTTGCTGCATTTGGCCAGACCTCCCTGATGTTCTCTCCATCCATCTAACAGCTCCCATTATGCAGCACCTACTGTATACCTCCTAGTGCACTAAGGCTTTATTTATAGTTATCGCATTTAATCCACAAATCTTTATAGCACACGAAATTATCCACTTTTCACAAAAGAGCTCAGAGAGGATGAGTGGCTTGCCTGAGGTCACAAAGTAAGAAAGAATGGAGGTCAGGACCCAAAACTGGATCCTGAACCAAATGCTTAATGACTGTGCTCTATAATTCTTTAATTCTTTCACCTGCTAAATGAATCTACCCTATCCCTTAAGGCTTCCAGAGCCCGCTGCCTGCCTCTGTCAAGACTGGCTATTGTCATCCCAGGAAATCACGATGGCAGCACTTGCTAAAAGGTATTACTTCTTGTTCAAAGTCTTCTAAGCTACTCTGACATGATGTCCAGGAACAGAAATCAAATGTGTCCTCTCTTCCTAATGTCCACTACTCTCCTATGAGAGTAGCACCTACTAATAGGTACACCAGTTGGGGTCTGGATCATTCAGTGGTCAGGATTAAAATAGCAATGCCACCATTTACTAATGTGGCTTTGGGCAGGCTCTTTTGCTCTGCTTCCTTATATGGAAAGGGGACAATTACATTGCCCCACTTCCTGCAAGGACAGTTTAAGGTGATTAAAGGAAACAATACAGATGAGGTGTTTAGTTGAGATAGCACCTGACACTAAGGTTTAGTAAATGGAACTCAGGTACTTTTGTACTGGGGTTAGGGGGCAAAATTTTTACATAGAGCAAATCAGGTGTGCAGAAAAAAGACATTAGTTCACTTTCCTTTACTGGATATTAAGTACCCTCATCTGACCCCACACCATTCATGACTGAGGAGATAATAGTGCAGGAGTTTCTGTCATCTCTGTTTTCTCCTTTTTAATCTCTGTTAAAGTAGGGAAATAGAAATATAGAACGAGATCCATTTTGGGGTGGCTGGGTGGCTCAGTCGGTTAAACATCCAACTCTAGCTCAGGTCATGATCTCACAGTCCAAGAGCTCGGGCCCCATGTCAGGCTCTGTGCCGACAGCTCAGAGCCTGGAGCCTGCTTCAGATTCGGTGTCTCCCTCTCTCTCTGCCCTTCCTCACTCACACTCTGTTTCTGTTTCTCTCTTTCTCAAAAATAAAATACCATTAAAAAATTTTTTTAAAGAAATGAGATCGATTTCATTTTTGTCAGATTGGCAAACTTTCAGCATTATGGGTACCACAAGCATTATGGAAGATGTGGGAAAATGGAAACCCCCTTTCATGGCTGAAAAAAGTATAAATTGGTAAAATAACCATGAAGAGTAACCCTCCCCCATGTCATTCCAACACTTAGAATGTTCCTGGAGTTATTCTATAAATGTATATACAAAAGTTCTACTATTCATTCTATCACACAATTTTTATCCATTATAATTCACTGGATGGTAATTTGTAACATGATGGATGATCGTCGAATTTAATCCAACATTGGATTACAAGTGTAATCTAAAATTACATTGAACTTTTAAATCTTAGTTCCTTAGAAGTTTGGTGTTTAATTTTTAAATCTAAGAATGACTAACCTTTTGGAAATAACTTCTAATACATATTAGCAAAGATTCAAATAGATGAATTAATTTCTCAATACAATGCCTACATTTTCTCATAAAATTGTATGCCATTGCCTGTAAGAGACTGTAGACAGCTGATCAAGTTCTCAAATAACCCTTCTTTGGGTCCTTGTTGAATGTCAGTGGTATAGGCAGAGTGATAACTTCAATATAGTCATGACTTGCTACGTTTTGTGAAACAGAGCCGGTAAAAGTGAATTCTAGTAGAAGAAAGTCTTTAAGCTCCCTCTCCCAGGCTCCAGTGAGCTAAGCAGCAGAGTTATCATTTAATATAAAATGCCAAAATGGGCAACATTAAATATTTTCTCATCCACACAGTATAGCATAATGTTTAAGAGCATGAGCTCTGGGGCCAGACAGCCTGAGTTCAAATGCTGACTACATCCATTACTAGCTCTGTGAACATGGGGTAAATTACACCCCTGTGCTTCAGTATCTCAAAATGAAGGTATTAATGGTACCAACCTCATAGGATCTTTAAGAAGTAATCAGGATAACCATGAAAAGCACTTAGGGCAGTGGCTGACTAGCAATTAATGGTAGCTATTTTTACTATCCATACCTTCTTCCTGATATTTTTCTGAGGAGGTGAACTGCTTATGAATTATGAAGCAAGCTGGCCTCAAATAAGAACCCACAAAAGTAAAAGAACTGAATGCTTAAGAAAAGTTTCAGGAAAGGGGCACCTAGGTGTTTCAGGTGGCTAAGCATCCAGCTCTTGGCTTCAGCTCAGGTCATGATCTCACAGTTCATGAGTTCAAGCCCTACATCAGGTTCCATGTTGGCAGTGTGGAGTCTGCTCTGATTCTCTCTCTGTCTCTCTCTCTCCCTCTCTCTCTGTCCCTCCCCTGCTCACACTCTCTCTCTCAAAATAAATAAATAAATTTTTTTTTAAGTTTCAGGAAATATAAACTACATGTAAGTAGGCATTTGAATCACTTCATTGATACATACTATGTACTTTAAAATACTGCTATTGAAGTCTAGAGAAAGCAAAATTCTAGAATACAGCTCCAGTTTGAAAAATTCTAAGCAAGTAGTTCTGGGATTCTAAATGTGGTCAAAGTAAAAAGAATACTAGACTAAGAGCTCAAAAAACAATATTCTTGTTCTAGATCTACCATTACCTTCTGTATATCCTTGAATAAACTGTTTTAACTCTTGGAATCTCAGCTGCCTCATCTAGGACATGAAAATAATAGTAATAATCCAAGTATTACATACTGCATATCTATGTACATGTATGTATAACTTTGTTGTTGTACAGGTAAAAGAGATACTGTGTGTAAAAGGTTAATACATTGCAAAATGCTATGCAAATTTGAGTTATTCATTACTATTACTCTTAGAATCTTTGCCTGGGTTTCCCCCTTAAAAAACCTAGAGCTAAGGTTTATTTGTGTGCACAGTTTACTTGGAAATATTATCCCCAGGAAGAGGAAGAAATCATGGATAGAGGAAATGAAGTAAAATTAAAAGATTAAGGGTGTGTTGTTGAGTTGGCCACCAACTGGATCCACCAGGACCTTCCTGGATACCTACCAAAGTGCATCTCAGGACCATCCACCAGGAAAATAAAGAGGATTTTATTTATCAGTTTCTGTTTCCCATTGCTCATGGGAGGTGCCACGGGGCATTGAGTATTTCAATTTGATAGTTGCCATCTGTTCTGATTGGTGACCACCATCATGATGTCAAAGAGGTCCATGGCAAGAAGTGAAGGGTGGGGAGTGCTTGAGTTGGCTCTACCTAACCTGGTCTATGTCTGCACAGAACTGGTTGCCACACAATGGTTGGAATAAAAGGCTTGGGATAACTTGAAGTGGTGTGTACTCAAGGGATGTGCTGCAGAGCCCTATGGAAAGATGATAGCCCTTATTATCCCTCTCTTGGGATAACAAAGAAAAGCAAGCATAGTCACTCTGCAGTTTGGAGGGCAGAGTTCTAAATTACTTTTGCTTCTTGTCTTGCAGTCAGACAGATGTTCACCTGATCCCATTTTACCAAATCTCTGCTGACCTCCCTCACTTCTTCCTCTTCCCGGTGCCCCAACCTAAAGCTACAAGATAAAAACTTAATGTATAATCCATAGTTCAAAGATTTTTACAAAAGAGCTCAAAGCTGGATGGCTTGTGTATGCATAATCAAATGAAAAATATAATTGGAAGGTTTGATGGCTGCATGGGCACAATTTCTTATCTTCCCAACTGTGATGGGGAGATAATTCAGCCATTTTGAACTGCCATTCTGATGTAGTCAATCTTGATCTATAGTCAGATAACTGATACACAAATTGGTATTTAGATGGCTTTGCTCGCCACATTTGAAAAACATTCTCAATGGACAGTGTCACAGAAAGGAAAAGAGTACCAAATTCCCTTGTTGTCAGGTACGCAAGGGTTCCTTTTCTTGCTCTGGCACATATAGCTAAGAGATCTTAAACTCGCTAAGCCTATATTTTCTCATCTGTAAGAAGGGAGTATTGAAATTTATGCCACAGAGTCATAGAAAAGATTAGAAATTAAAGATGATGTATATTCTCAACTAAAGCTATGCCTAGAAAATAGGAAACATTCAATACATAGCCATTATTATTATCAATACCATTTATTGTTATTAATCTTTACATTTCTGATGCTTCTTACAGAAAATGCTTCCAGCTCCAAATTTGAGAGCAGTGGCAAGCCAGAGGGAAAAGTCATATCTATCCACCAAAGAGACCCTCCAGCTCAGTGGTGTATTTGCCAGGCACAGAATTCAGTCCATTCAAGACACATTTATTGAGCAACTACTCTGGGCTACACACTGTGCTAAGTGCTGTGGAAAATACAGATGTGACTAAGGTTCACATTTGATGAGCAGACACCCAGTCTTATCTCTATTATTGATTACTTAATTTTTCCTTTCAATTTACCCTCTTAGTTTTTCTATTTTAGCTACATTCTAAGAAATGATAATCATGAAATTATAAATTTGATACAACAGTCACACATTTTTATAACACAGTTTACCCTATTAATAAGTAGTGCTCAGCTTTGCGCTATGTTAAAAAGAGAGCATTATAAAAACCACATATTTGGAAACATGAACCTAGTATGTTGCCAAGCAGACAGATTTGCCAACTGGAAACCAGGTGAATAGATGAATGAATACATCAATCTATCACCTCTGAGTTTGACTCTAGTAAGAACCTAGCCAGGAGAGGGAGGGTCTCGGCCTGGCTTCTGAAATGCCTTCCTGCGCTATTTATTTTGTTCATTAAACAAATCAATCAATCGATCCCATGCCTGCATCCAGAGCAAGCTGCAAGAAAAGAATAGAACTGGCTTCTGAAATTCCTGATGTGGTCACGTGGACAACCTGTGTTTGAAAGGAAAGAGACATTTGTAATCCCCAGGCAGTAGTTTAAGAGTCCCTTTTTTGGCTGCATCTAGAGTTGCAAGAACATCCCTCCCCTCATGGCCCATTAGATTCCAAGAAACGTTGAAGAGTCTGGCAACTGCCTTTCACTTGATCTTTGCTTCCCTCAAAGGAAGGAAAGTGCTTTTAGGCTGAGCTCTAATGGAACTGGAATCCCTCTCTGCTTTGGTCATTTTAGTTACTACCCCTTACTGAACTCTCTCAAATCCAACCATTGCCTGAGCTGTGGGCTGAGCATTCTCACAGGAGAGGAGGGGGTGGGGGCGGGTGTAGGGATACAGATTCATTACTTCCTGCACAACACATTCCATGTCATGTATACTGTCAGTCTCAGTGTTAAAATTAAATGGTGGGGTTTTTTTTTCCTTTTGCTCACAATGTATCCTTATTAGTTAGGGCCAGATCTAAAAACTACATGTTCTAGTACAGTGGAAATATCATGATTGTTAGAATTCAGGAAAAAAAAAACAAAACTTTAATTCACATTTTGCCACTTACTCCTTGTGAGATCTTCAGTAAACAATGAACCTAAGCAAACTTCTATTTTACCTGCATAAAAGGAGCACAGCAGGATTTAATCACCCAACATGTTTCAATGTGAAAACCTAAGTCTGGGAATTTTTCCTCCTTTATTTTGTTTCATTAATAGTGGCACAGCCCAATCAAGAGATGAGGATAATCATGGTCAATAGACACATGAAAAGATGTTCAGCATCACTCATCATCAGGGAAATGCAAATGAAAACTACAACAAGATACCACTCACACCTGTCAGAATGACTAAAATCAAAAACACAAGAAACAACAAATGTTGGCGAGGAGAAAAAGGAACCCTCTTGCACTCTTGGTGGGAATGCAAACTGGAGCAGCCACTGTGGAAGACGGTATGGAGGTTTTTCAAAAAGTCAAAAGTAGAACTACCCTACAATCCAATAATCACACTACTGCCTACTTACTCAACGAATACAAAAACATGAATTCAAAAGGATATATGCTCCCGTATGTTTATTGCAACATTATTATAGCCACATTATGGAAGCAGCCCAAGAGTCCATAAATAGATGAACAGATAAAGAAGATGTAGTATATAAATGCAATGGAATATTACTCAGTCATAAAAAAAGAATGAAATCTTGCCATTTGCAACAATATGGATGGACCTACAGAGTATAATGCTAAGTGAAATAAGCCAGTCAAAGAAAAATACAATATGTTTTCACTCACATGGAAATTTAAAAAAACAAACAAACAAAAAAAAAAAAAAAAAAGAGACAAGCCAAAAAACAGACTCTTAAATATAGAGAACAGATGGTTACCAAAGGGGGTGGGAGAAGGTGGGGAGATGTGTGAAATAGGTGAAGGGTATTAAGAATACACTTGTCGTGATGAACACTGAGTAATGTATGGCTGAAACTAATACAACACTGTATGCTAACTACACTGGAATCAAAATTTTGAAAAAAACTAAAAGCCAAAAAAAAGAGAAGAAAGGACAGACAACCCACTCCCTCTCTAAATCCTATCTTCTCCAGAAAAAAATAGTATCTTTCATCTAGGGGAGATGACAAAGAGTCTAGGTTGTTTTGCTTTTTTTTAAGATTGAAGGGTTTTCCCCCCCCCCCCCCCCCCCCCCAGGTATTAATGATTTGGGATGCTCACAATTGTGCATGAAATTGGAAGAGAGAGAATGTGTGTTTTTCCCATTGGGGAATGGTGAGAACTTGGAGGGAGATGAGAGAGGGAACACACTGGATATGGGTAGTTTGCTGTGGCTGGATCTGATACTGAAGAGTTTTCCAAAAAGCTTCTCCTGCATTCCCACTACCCATCCCAATACACAAACAAGGGGTATGGTCTGAAAGCCCAGGAGCCATACTGGATTCAGTATTTGCCAGGCAACCCCCTCACTTTTACTCAACAGAGAGCTTCTCATTATGTGCACACCAAAGCCAGCCTCTAAGGAGGAGGAATTTTGTTCCATCTGTAGCAGCCCCTTGCCTGGTGACCACCCAATAGGAATGACGGATGACCATTTCCACATGAATTTATTCTGCAGGTGTCCACATATCCTCTGCAGGTAGGTGGCTCTTCACAAAGTTTTAATAGTGCCAAGTGTATTAGAAAGGAAACTCACCTTAGTTTTATGAGAATCGTTAGTAAACATTATTACTGCAACATGTGGATAATGCCAAAGTTTAAATAAGTTAATTAGACAAAGCATACAAGATCTGTTTGATGGTTCTTCTTCCTTTTTATCTGCCCGTTTTCTATTCTGAGTTTTTCCATGGCCAAGGAAACTATTAAATTCAACACATCTCCCCAATAGTAAGTGATTTCAGATGACCAGTACCTTTTTCTCTTTAGTTGGAGGAAAGCCAACCCTAGTAATCTCAGGAGTGAAACTCTAGCATAGTTTGTTTACAAAGGTGAAAGTAAAGTATGTCCAAGAAATTTTTTTCCATTTTTTGATTCATCAGAATATAATAGCAACACTTCAAACTGTGTTGGTGTTAGGACAGAGAGCACCCTCCAGGAGGAAAAAATGGAGCACGTTTAAATATTCATTGAAATCTTCCCAAACTACTCTTGACTTTCTTCATTACAAAGGGATGGGAGAAGTGTAGGAGTTTGGGGGATGGCTCAAATGAGAAAAAACACACAGTAAGACTCTGGATTTAATATTTGAGGATAATACAGAAGGTCCTGAACGTGTAATAACTCTTATGGCCATTCAGCAGGAATGTGAATCATGGGTCACAAAGCTGGTGTTCTGGACCAAGTCATTTAGTGGGTGAGCTTAATTGATCATCTAGCCTCTGCATCTCAAGGCCACCACTTTTTTTTTTCTGTATTCAGTGACTCTGATGGAGCTATAAAAGAAAAATATTGCTTGGTGACAAGAAAGCCAACTACTAGTGTTGATGTTGGAAAGAGAAACCTGAGAAAGCAATGAATGAGTCAGAAAGTAGAACCTGTGAACAAATTTAAAAGTAAGCGAAGCTGGTATCAATTGCAAACCAGAGATTCAGGTATTCTAGAAATGTGATTTTAAAACTTAATTTCTGGAGCACCTGGGTGGCTCAGTTGGTTAAGTGTCTGAGTTTGGCTCAGGTAACGATCTCACAGTTCATGAGTTCAAGCCCCATGACGTGCTGAGGTCTTTCCCTCTCTTTGGGTTCTACTCAGAAGAGAGGAGTATGGTCAATCGTACAATTGGCTTGGTTCTTCATATCACCCTGTAGTCATGCCTTTTGCAGTTCCTCCAGTAGACTATATTTCTCTGCCCTTTGATTATGATTTGGTCACATGACTTTTCTTAAATAATTGAATGAGATAAAAGGGACATTGTGCCCATTCCAAGCATAGGCTTTAAGAGGCTTTGCATGTTTCCATTCATTCTCTTACACCTCTAGTATAGCCCTAAGTATATACCCAGGCTAGACCACTGGCCTGAGGAGGAAGAGAAACATGAGGAGCAGAGTCAAGCTTCTCCAGTGAGCCCAGGCTAGATCATCTGATCCCAGCCAACACCCAAACACTGAGTAAACAAGCCCCAGCTGAAATCAACACAACCACCTAACCAAAACAAATCCATATCACCCACTTCCCAGCCAACCCACAGATGCATGAGGTAAGTAAATTCTCATTACTTGGGGGTACTTTGTCACAACATTAGTTAACAAATATAATACTAGATTTCCTCTCGCTGGACACAACTCTTATCTTACCTACAGGATTTTTTTGCCCCAGAACTCAGCAAAGGGTGCACAAGGTGCAGCGTCCCCCAAAATGCCATTTTCTATCCGCTTCTCTCCAACCTTCTTTCTCTATTTCCAGAGGTCTTGTCTAGGCTGTGGCCAGAAGTTTTGCCCTCACTCATTATTTAGTTCCCTCAAGACCTAGATTCTGTTTTAACTGCATTCTGTTGGATCAGTTCTTCACTAAGGTAATAAGCATCAAGTACATTATCTGAACGCAAGGGGAGGGACGAGTGACAGGGAGGGACATCTAGGGATATAAGAAATGAAAGATGAAGGGGAAAATCTCCCTTAATATTTCAAAATAGTGCCAAATCACATTTGCTATGATAGAATTTGCCAGTATGGGACTTTTACAATGGCTTAGAGCCCTCAAAGTGTCCATACGTATTGAACTTCTGAAAAGATGGTCCCCTCTTTCATACCAGGCAAACTTAGAGGCTCTCTCATTTTAAAAGATTCCTCCCTCACCAAGAGATAGCAGACAGAGCTTAATTTCAGAGACACTGGAAGTGTCCTCAGTCCAGAAATATCCTCCCACTCACTATATTTAGAGCCTGAAATTTCTTGATTATACTTCTATCCTTTTGTGTCTCTAATATATTTTTTTCATTCAAGAATCTTAGGGTAATGATAATGTCTCAAGCCTTTAGGAGAGAGTAAACCCCGCTGTAGTACTAGACAGGGCATTGTCTGAGGTCAAGAGACCCCATTGTGGGTCTGTAACTGACCAGCAGGACCATATACCTGATGTCAGTCCATTTTGGGGGCCTCAGATTCCCTATCTATAAAATGAAGGGCCAGGATTACTGCTCCTTGTAATTCTAAACACCACTGAGTTCTAAAACACTGTGACTCACAAGACAACTGAAGAGCAATGCCTTTGAGAGAAGAAAACAGGATAGGTGAAAAAGAGGGGGCAGTGCAGGGAGTATGGGACAAGAGAAGGCAGGATTCAGGAAGGCTTTGTGAAAAGGGAAGCCAGAAGGCCTCCACAGTCAAGCTTTGTCTATTTCCTGATTTCGTCCCAGCTGCTTCACCTCTCCCGTATCCATTCCCTCTCTCTAGCTGCAAAAACAGGTGCAACCAGAGACCCAGATGGATGGGTTTACATGTGCCACCTATTCTACTGGCATCTCCAACTCCCCTGCACCCGCCTTTCCACCGCACCCTGGCCACTCTCATATCCTCTGTGGTCTGTATATCATCTTTATAGGCTCAGGTACTAAAAACCAGGAAGTTATTAAAGCCTAGGTCTGGCAATTCCACTGAACTTGACAGATCATTAAGAAGATTCATTCTAAATACATTCAGATCAGCTCTGGCACCTTCCCCAGGACTGAAAGATAGGCTATAGTCACATAGGGCAGAGGAAAGCCAGCTATGTCATATCAGCCCCACTTTGCCTCTAAGACTGTCAGGGACCCCAGTTGGGTTTCTTTGGCATACAATTCCCAGAGCAAGGAGTGGAACTGTAAATCCTGGTAGCCAGCCCTCTCATCATGGTGCATTTCTTTTCCAAAGATGACTTTGAAGTTATGTGTATTTTCATATGGCTTATTTCTTTTTTGCCCATAATTGACATTAATTTGCTGTCAGTTCTATGTCATTTCTCAAATTGATGTCTTAGTACTATTTTTCTTTTGAGAGTGTGTCTTGATTTCTCATATAAACCCCTTTATATCAAATGTAAACAGAAGTCAAGATGATGAGCAAAGCCAATAGGTTTTAAAAACCATCTATTCCAGTGGTGTTCTGCCTGATATATATATAGGGCACTCAATATTTTTTGAATGAATGAATGAATGAATGAACAAATGGACATTTACTCTGAGTGAGATCTTAGGTAGACATTCCTATCAGTTACTACTGCATTATAAGCAACTGCAAACATATCAGTGTCATACAATTAAACATTTATTGTTCACATGTGTCTGGCTATGCCTCATGTGTCTCACTCTGGAGAGTGGAGAATGGAAGCTTGAGGAGCAGCAGCTTCCTGGCGCATATTCTTCCTGTGGCTGACTTTGAAAGCTCAGTGGGGTGAGCAGAAAAAGCAATGCCTCACCTCTGCTCAGACATGGCACCTTGTTACTTGTGCTCATATCTGATTAGTCAGAGTAAATTATACAACCAAGCTCAACATCAGTGTGTGGGTAAGTCTTCTCCACTGGGGGCAGAAAAAGAAAGGAAAGGAATGCTTACCCCCCACCAAATCATCTAGGGTATCAGAGACTCCAAATATAAAATAGGAGCAACTATGGCTGCCCTAGTTGGTGGTCGGGACAAGCCAGCCCAGATCTTCTCTGGAAACCTTGGTTTCTCTCTCCTGCCTTCCATGGTGGTTTCGGGGGTAATTCATCAGGAATCAAGACTCCACAGGGGGTGCCTGGGTGCCTCAGTCGGTTAAGCATCCAACTTCAGCTCAGGTCATGATCTCACGGTTCGTGAGTTGTAGCCTCACATTGGGCTCTCTATCAGTGTGAAGCCAACTTTGGATCCTCTGTCTCCTTCTTTCTATCCCTCCCCCTCTCATCCTCACTCTCTCTCTCTCAAAAATAAATAAATGTTAAAAAAAATTTAATAGACTCTACAGGACACAACCTTAAAATAAAAGCAAGTGCTTACATTTGTCCTAGAAATGATACCAAAGTACCAGGTTCATAAGTGGGAAGGAAATTCTAGAATAAGACAAGAGAATAAACAAAAGACGGTTTCTAGTGTGTGTGTTTTATTTTTAGCATTTGTCCCTAATACCAATTGCCATCCTTAGTCCATGGTAGGTGCTCATTAATTAATGTTTGACAAAAATGAATAAAAATCATAGTGAAGACACAGACTCAGCCTAGCTGAACAGAATGGTATGTAAAATATTCAGCTGGGTTTCAACTTAAATTTATCATCAAACACCCTTGGTACTTCATCCCAAAGGCTGTCAATGGAGTCAATGTAAGTATGGTACAAGATACAGGTGGATTGAATCTTACACAGGAACCATGACTTGGAAGGCAAGAACCTCATACCTAGTTTGTCTGGCAAGAGCAGAGCTGGTTTCCAGGATCCTGAAATGCACTGAGAAATTGCTAAAAAGATGCTGAGGCACAAGTGAAAGACATAAACATACCCATTATACATTTCATCCTTATGAAGCAACTAACCCAGATCCGAAATCTTAATCCAACCCTTCCACCATTCCAGATATTGCCTTTTGACCTCAGGGCTCCTGGGCTGGCTGACCCACTTTCTAAACTACTTAGCAACTGCTCAGGAAAGCGTTCATGCAAGCAGACCAAAGGGCCATAAACTTCATGATCAGCCCACTCTTCCTAGGTATAATAACTAGTAGCAATGAGGCTGGCTAAATTTACTACTATTGAGATGATTTCCAGGTAAGAGGAGTCATTGCTATAGAATTTCCCTCCTGGTTGCACTGATGCAGCTTTTAAAATCTGGACTATTTCCCCGCATCCAAATGGGGCCACTTATAGTTTATCATCCGCTGATAGGAAAAGTTATCTGCACAGCTGTGGATCCACATTAGTTATGCTCTGAGCAGGACAACACTGTAAATTATTTGCAATATGCTGGAACTCAACACAGACGGAGTTTATAAATATGATATTAAACTCTTAAGAGGGAGTTGCAGACCTTTTATAAAGCCATTAATTTTTAAAGTGGTTTAGAAGTCCAAATTAGCAGCTGGGGGTGAGTGCCAGCTTCCAAAAACAGATGGCAATGGCTTTTCTAAAAGCAACAAGATCCTGAGATCAAATAGGAAGATCAGGACTGGGATGCCTTTTGGAAATCTATTTCAAAGTTTTGAATAATGAGTAAGATTCAAAGTCCTTCTCCTGGAGGCTTCCCTGACTGCCCTCAGTCCAGTCTGAAATTCCTTCTGAACCTCTATTACACTTGCCGCATGCTGACTCATTTTAAAACTAATCACATACAACGTTGCATTATATATAGCATTTCATTTCTCTTATTTATATCTTATTATATTCCCTGACTGCATACTAAAATACCACATGACTAAGATGCTTCTGCTTACTATAAAATCTTCAAGAAATATATTACACAGAAAGAAAAGTCCCCCATAGTTTGACCTCACAATGGTAACCACTGTTAACCACTTGGTACAGAGTTTTTCCAATATTATTTTTGGTCCACGTAGTGAAATATATGCATTTTTAAGCAGAAATAATAAAATTGATACTATATTATGACTTTCTTTTTTCATGTTTCCCCACGATACATACATTGGAAACTCCTTGAAGGCAGAGATTAGTAAATTATTTATTCCACACTTATTAAACATCTACTATATTTAGGGGCTACCATATGGAAAAATGAATAAAGCAAAATGTCTCAAATTGAAGGAGTTTGCCTAACTTGCCAAAAAAAAAAAAAAGCATGAAAAATAATTACTATAAAACAATGTCACATGGGCAGTAATGTAGGTTTCCATAAAGTGCCATGAAGAATGCTTTTGGTCTACCTACAGCAAGAAAGGACATACCTCTGTCTAATTTGACCACCTACAAAGAGACTTATTTGGATCAGGACTCAGCTCTGGACTCCTCTCTACATGCCCATACCTGGAAATATCAGCTCTGATTTCTTGGAGACAGTTGGTGTACAGTTCATTAAACCTTTCTCTTGTCCTCTTGGCTGACCACACTGGCATGAAAGTGTAATATATCACTACACACCTGAATCTAATTTTGTGGGATTCCAGGATTCTGAAGGTGAATGCATTTCAACAAGAAGGATATCACTGAAACCACATCCTGCACTTCCCTGCCACCAGCCTACCATCCAACCCTTCCTAGATGTGTGATCTGGTCAGGTTACTTCCAATCTCCAAGCCTCAGCTTCCTCCTGTAAAGTGAGAATAATCATGCCACTTCAAACCCTAAGAGAAAAATATATGCTCGCCTTAATTCTGATGGTTAAATAAGAAAATATATATGACAGCTCACAGCTTTTATAATGCTTGCTCAGTAACTGCTAAGGTAATGGGTATATAAAATAGGCAGGACCCAGGGAATATAATCAGCAACTTTATTTTATTGTTCATCCCAATATCCTTTTAGAAAGCTCTGGATAAAATTTCAAGTAGATCCCATGACACTTCTGCTTACTCCAGGGAGTCCTAGGGTTATATTAAGCTGTAAACACAGTCTCAACTCAATAATTCTAAAGTGGAATATTCTAAACTCCAAACCCAATTTAATGATGAATCTCCCTTCTTCAGCTGGGCTGAATGCAAACTACCCACTTTCAGTGAAAAGGGGTTGTGGTCTGTCTTTTTTTTTTTTTTACGTTTATTTATTTTTGAGACAGAGAGAGACAGAGCATGAATGGGGGAGGGTCAGAGAGAGAGGGAGACACAGAATCTGAAACAGGCTCCAGGCTCTGAGCTGTCAGCACAGAGCCTGACACAGGGCTCGAACTCACAGACCTCGAGATCATGACCTGAGCCGAAGTCGGACACTTAACCCACTGAGCCACCCAGGCGCCCCTGGGTTGTGGTCTTTCTTACCACCTTCTCCACACTGCACTTCCAACCTATTTCTTCTTGATCATTAAGGTTTCCGGCTTCCCCACAGTGGTGCTGGAGGGTTGGGAGGTGGAGGGTAGAAGCAGGGAAGCTGGGAGATGTTAGTGTAGGGTAGGCATGCTTCCACGTGACTGGCATGTGTACTTCAGATGGTTCTGTTCTCTTGGAGCCTTTAAACCTGGCTTTCTCTTGTAGGTGCTTTTTACTCATTCTTTAGAGACCCCCAATATCACCTTGATCTAAGCCAGAGCTCTCAGCCTTAGCACTATTGACATTTGGGTCTGAATAAGTCATTGTTGTGGAAAGCTTCTCTATGCATCAGACTATGTTTAGCAACCTCCTTGCCCTCTGGACCCTAAATGCCAGTAGCATCTCCCCCCAGCTGTAAACAAGGATGTCTCCAGACATTGCTAAATGTCTGCTGGAAAGCAAAATCACCCCTGGTTGAGAACCACTGATCTAGGCAAATATACTCTATCCAAGCAGTCTGAAATGCTCCCTGTGCTATCCCACGAATCCAGCAACCACTTCAGCTTCCTTTCCATCAAAGCACAGTTGCCCTTGAGGGGGCCTTTTTTTTTGGCTAGATCTAAGGTGACTCTTGTACCTGCTCTCTTGCATGCAAAGTCCACATTCAGTCCATGGGGTGGACACTCCTACATGGTTTTCCTTTTAAAACTTCCAGATTATATGCCAGTCACAAAATACAGCAAGTTTCCAGACTACATTATCAAAGCACTCACTGCTTAACCTCTCGTACTCTGAATTTGCTGGGTAAGATTGAGGCAGACTTTAATCCAGTGTGCCTTCCAACCATGGAAAACACGTATCAAGCTCTCCAAATGGTCCCATTGAAGTCTCCTGCCCTAGAAGCAGGCACTCCACTATAGTCTCTACTTTGGAGAACATGCTCTAAGAAAACAATCCTTAGAAACTATTTTCCCATCTTTATTCAATATCCTAATATGCCCTCAATCTGGTGATATCTAAATTATCTTCTAGGACCTCTACTTTGAACTTTCTACTGTTTGGTCTATATCACAACCTATTTTGGTGACAGAAGGCTATCTTATCTCATTACTCCAATCAGAACTCCCAGTTTAACATCCTTTTGTATTGGTATCATGTCTTCCATCTTTCTTTTCTAATCAATCCCAGAGGCTGCATAATGATGGTAAGAAAATACCTAAATCTGTATTAGTTATCTCTTGCTGAACTAACAAACCACCCAAAGCCAATGGCTAAAAACGGTAAGCATTTATTATTGCTCATGGGTCTATTGGTCAGCTGAGTAGCCCTTTTGGCCCCAGTTGGACACACTAACGTATCCATGGATAGCTATGGGCTGGGTATGCAGCTCTGTGGATCCTGGCTTTGGTTTCTCACACATTTGGGGAATCAACCAAATATCAGAACTTGTCAAGGATAGCCTTGGTTGTGGAGGCAGGGGTCCAGGAGGGCACACAAGCTCTCTTGAGGCCCAGGCTTGGATCAGCACACTGTCACATCTTCTCTGTTCTATTGACTAAAGCAAAGCACAAGACCAGCCCAAATTCAAGGGATGGGAAAACAGACTCCATCTCTTGATGAGAGGAGTTTCCAGGTCTCATTGCAAAGGGTATAGACGTAGGGATATGTAAAGAATTGGAGCCATTTCCAATGTGTATGGTGGAGAATCTCAACTATCCATCTACTCGCCATTCTTCCATAGTAATAGAACTGCAGCCAGCCACGTAGATTCTATTTCTCAGTCTCTTCTTACAGATATATGTAGCACAGGTGACTAAATTCTTGCCATGGACTGAGTTTTCACCAATGTAATGTGAACAGAAGTGATGTATGCCACTTAAGGTATCTGGGAATGTTTGCTGGGAGGCTCTATTCCACCTTCTCATCAGCTGCAATCTCAATGTAGCAACAACCTAGCATCATTTATGCAGCTGATGACAATGTCTCAGGGGGTAAAGGAGTAATGACTTGCAAGAAGCTTGGGATTTCAAATGACCAAGATAAGCAGAACTTTCTCCCTGACCTGAATTATTCACATCAGGAATGTTGTATGAAGGAGGAATAGACTTTTTTTGTTCTTTTAACTGCTCTGCCAGATCTCTTGGTTATAGCAGACTACCCTCTCCTAAGCAACACACTGGGGCAACTGAAGTTATGGTCTCCATTCATTTAGAAAACTGGGTCAAAAGACACTTCACTCTGGTATTTTGTAGAAAGGACCCAAAGTCAGTCCTAAGACCCTCCATGGCCCAAGCCTTAAGGGAAGAAAATAAAAATGATCTGAATATTTTTTAGGTTGATTTGGGCTAGGAAGGCATCAAGGAGTAAATACCTCTGTCAAAACTTTATAAATATATCCATTTATATAGAAGCTGGTATTTTTCTCATCTGATGAATCCATAGCGTGGATCTTTAACCTTTGCCTGAAGTATTTTTGATTATGATTGCTAGGGCTTCATAGCACTACAGCATTGAAATTCTGACATCATAAATCACTGGTGCAGGGTCTGCCGTTCGCTATACTTTCCTCCCAGCTGGAATCTCGGAAACTGACTTCAAGAGTGATCAAATAGAGCTTCCAAATTAAGAGGTACATCATTATTGAGCTTGAGGGGAGCCTGGCAACTAAAGAGTAGGATCATGTTGTTCCTATATTTTTAAAATCTTCAAATAACTCCTAATCTAAAATCTTGAACAAGGGCTACCAGGTCCTGAGTGATCTAGCTCTTTGCTGTCACAGTCTCATCTCATCCACCTGCCCCCTTACTTGCTTCCTGCCTTTGTTCCTGCCTCACCGGCATTTTCCCTCTCTCTCTACTGCACTAGATTTTCTTCTAGACTTCTCTCTGCCTGGATGGTCCTGTTCGTACTTCAGATCAAAGCTGCAGTGTCCATTCCTCAGGGAAGTGTTCCTTGAACCTGATACTAGAATAGAGACCTCATTTTACACTCTCATGGGACCCGTCATAGCGCTACCACAATTATAGCTAAACAGGTATCTCTTTAATGTTGAATACTGGATTAATGGTCCCTAGCGGGCAGGAAATGCATCCGCTTTCTTTACATGCTATCCCAGCATGTAACATAGTACTGCAGACCCTCAATAAATATTGAATGGGTGAAGACATAAATAAATGAATGGGGGGGGGGATGTCAGGAAGAGAAGGAAAGAGAACAGAAATAGACAGATATGGAAAGGGGGATAGGCAGAGAGGATCAGCCTGTATGAGTGATTCTCATATCAATGAGAATGGGGGGGCGGGGGGTACACCCTCCTCTCCCAGTTCCCAGAACAGTCATAACACCTCCTCTCCATGTCCAACTAGTAATTTCAGATGTCAGGCAACTCAATTCATTCTCTGTGGAGAGACACAGCCTTGATGAATTGGAATATACCTCACCGCACATTCCCTTGTAATAGCAAACACAGTGAATTGAATCAGCAGCCTGGGCTTAGGGACAAATTGCATTTGGAAATTGTATTTATGTATCAAAAAACTAATTACTGCCAAGTTCCACCTCAATAGTACTTGATGATTTCATTATTGGATCTAATTGCACTTCTATTCAGGGTAAGAGTTTACTGTCTTTTAATTGATAATGGAAATTGAAGATACAAAAATGTGAGTAGCTACAAGGCCTCTTTCTTTAGCTAATTTCTGGCCCGTGGAAAACAAAATAGCCTTTTCCACTCTCAGGCCAAAAATGCAAATATTTATTTTCAGTTTACCCATGTTTGGTGGTCTTTTAGGGTCTGCTGACCTTGAAAGATTAGACCTAACAGTTTGTACCCACATTTAGGAATACGAGTAAATGGTATAGCTTTCAAATCCGAGGTAGTCATTTTCACAAAACCACAAATGGCTTATCCCTACAAACATCTACCATTCTTCCTCTGATATAAGAAGTGAGGCAATGGTGGACACATTTCTTTATAACCACTTGGAGAGTGGGTTGGAGCCACTGACCCCAGACTCAGGGCTGCTCTATCCTCAGCTAGGATGGAAGAAGCTCTTGGCTAGTCCCATGGGGTCCCCAGCAGGAGAGCTGAGACAGGATACTTCACCAAACCTGGGAGTAGCAGGGTCTCCTGTGTGCCATTTGGTCCTGCCACATTTGAATGAAGTAAAGCACTAGATTTTCTCTGCTTACCTTGTTTCTGTTTTGTCATTTTATCGAGTAGCGAAGAAGGCTGCCAGTTAGTAGCCTGAAGCAGAAGAAAGAACCTGAACTCTCAAATTTTGACAGGAATGTCCTCATCTTGGCCTATACCCAGAAAGAACGAACTTCTCTGTCTCAATGATGGATTTTGATTTAAAAAAAAAAAGAAGAAGAAGAAAAAAAGAACCAAGGCATCATCACACAAGACTCTGGGGGTATTTTCAAGATGGTGGCCTTCCTGTCACCTCCATCCAAGGAGCAAATGTTTTGCCGTTGTGTTTCTCTGTTATAACCAAGGCCCTCGATTATTCCCTGACTTCTCACCTCTTTACCTCTTCTGAGTGCCTCTATTTGGCTTGTGTCTCTTCAGCCCGAGAATGCATTCAGTCAGTTAGAGAATGAGAGAGTGTGACCACAGTGTGTGGAGACCCAAGGAGACCCACAGGCAGCTAGAGGACAAGGGCAAGCTCCTCATTAGGAAGTGGCATTTTGTGGGGCTTCCACTCATTAGACAAGTGTTTAATATGCTGTACTTCCTGGTTCCATCCCATACTTCTCTCTCAGCAGAGCAACTGTGTCTCTCTCAGTCTTCGTTGTTTTGTTTTAAATTTCTTCCTTATTCTCATTTTTCCTCCCCATCTCCCTGTCCCCACTCTCTCTGTCTCTATCTCTTTTTGTCTCTCTTGGTCTGTGAATCTCCCATCTCTCTTCCTGTCTCCATCTGTGTCTCTACTTGCCTCTCTTACACTTGCCTCTCTTACACTTCTCTCAAGCAGTGGAAAACCAAAGCCCAGACCTTCTTGCCAGTTCCTGCGGAGCTGCCTTTCCCCAGCCCCTGACATCTCCACAAGTTAATGCTTGCTGGCCCCACCTCCCCCTTCTCCCTAGAAATCTCCCAGAACCAGCTCCCATCTTCCCTGGGCCCATTCCACCCCTGCTCCACAAATTTCTAGCTTTTCATAATGGTTGCTCCCCATGACCTTTATTGGTCCCTCCTGATGGCTACTGCCCAGTGGCTTGCACTTCCTCTGCTAATCTTCCCACACAACCTCTCCAACATTCCCTTCTTTACCTACTTCATGGAGTAACTCACCCAGGTGCCCAGTGTTCAGCCTTTCTCAAGACGACTGAGCAAAACATGGAGCAACACGAAATCATTCCAGTGCAAGGTAAATATGTGCATGTCTAACCTCCATTTTTAGTAAGATTGCTCCATTGCTCTTGGCCAATTCAAATAAGGAACTGCCAAAAGCCATACCCATTTTGTAAAGGAGAGATTACGCTGCACAATCCCTGCAGTGCCTATTTGAAAACATCTCCTTTGCACTTTTGTAAAAAGGATGTATTCATTCATCCTACAGACTTTTACTGAAGACTACGGCTACATACTTGTACACAGTACCTTTGACATAAAAATAAAAAACCAGGCTCCCTGACCTCAACAGGCCATGATCCATCACACCCACCCCTTATTTAATGATTCCAATTCACTCCCGAAAATCCTGCCCTACATGAAGAATCACTAAGTAAAACAATATCTTTATTCATTTCAATGGAAAAAAATTGAAAATATTTCATCCTGACCAATGATATCCAAACAATTTACACAGAATAATAAATCATTTGAGGGACGCCTGGGAAGCTCAGTCAGTTAAGCATCTGACTCTTGGTTTTGGCTCAGGTCATGGTCTCACGGTTTGTGGATTTGGATTTGAACCCTGCACTGCTCTGTGTCTTGTGTTAATTCTCTCTTTCTCAAAATAAATAAATAAGCCTTTAAAAAAGAATAATATATCAGTTGAAACAATAAAATGGTACATCTTTGCCTGTAATGCTGGAATATCACTCCATATAGCATTTGTTAGTATGTTTTAAGATATTAAAAAAAGAGTCATTATACCAAAAACAAGAATCAGTGTTCAAAAAGCAGAGTAACATTTCAAGAGCTGTTATGGTAAACAGTCTCCAGCTGAACAGTTTTCTTGTGACATGAGTCTAAGGGCTAGTAGCTCTGAAGCAGAGTGGGGGATACGAGGAGAAATGGGTGGTGACGGGTATGCAGGTCAAGCTCCAAATTACCTGAAAAGTAGGCTCATCCCAACTAAGACAAATTGCTTCACAGAGGCAGGAACATCATTAGCCCCAGAAAGTTGAGTACCAAACCACAAAAAAATAAAGAATACCCCTGCCCCAAGAGACCTGTCAGCCACACTCCACTATTTCATTTGACCTACCCAGGATCATGTGTTGTAGCCCTAATCCTACACAATTAAGTATCAAATGAAACCATCAGTCATAAGGAAGACTGGATGAGAAAGTGTGCACAACACTGGAACTCTATTTCTCCTACAGTAAATGGTATTGCATCCTTGCATAAGATACAATAAGCTGCATTACTGTTCTAGAGTCAAATGTATTTGTCTCAGAAATGAGGACCTCTGCTAGCCTATGAGGTGCTTTGGGGAAATTTTGAGAATGTTGTCCAGTTTGGGAAAATCAAGGTAAATCTATAGTTCATGATATAGAACAATGACCAACATGTAGTGTTAAATGAAGAATAAAAAACAAGCTGTGGAAATAGAGGACAAGCATGACTTATGCACACATAAATATATGCTTGCTTTTATTTAAAGTGATCTTGGATAGGTAACACAAGAAACTGTTCACAGTTGTTAGTCCTAAAGGGTACGATGGACAGTTAAGGGGTAAGAAGGAAGTCTTGCCTTTTTCTTAATAAGCTACCTTTACATCAGACACACTTTTTCTTTTAAAGTTTATTTATCTATTTTGAGAGAGTGTATGTGTGGATGGCACAGAGAAAGAGAGACAGAGACAGAGAGAGAATCCCAAGCAGGCTCTGCACTGTCCGTGCAGGGCCCGATGCAGGGCTCGATCTCATGAACCATGAGGTGATGACCCCAACCAAGATCAATGGTTGGATGCTTAACTGACTGAGCCACCCAGGTGCCCCAGGAGGAAGTCTTTTACTTTTATTTTATATCCCCTGCAACTGTTTGAATTTTATCAGAAGCATTGCTTACTTTTAGGATAAAAAGGAGATTTCAAAAATTTGAATTCAGCTCAAAATATAGAGGAAATTCTGTTAATCCTGAAAATTCCAGGCCATTCTCTAGATATGTGGTTATTTCAGGGTCCACAGCAATGCTGGGAGCGTTCCCATTGGGGTCCCTTTTACACTTGGGATTTTCCTCGGTGCTCTCCCCTCTATGTTCCAGCCTTGCCCATCCTCCTCAGCTTTGCCTGGTGAAAGGGGCATCCAGATTTACCCTGTCTGTGAAATCACTTGAGGGTTTTTCCAAATAACAGCTCTCTCTCCTAGATATTAATTAAGAAGCCCTGCTGCGGTTTCACTATTATAATGTCCAAACAGAAAAGCCGAACTTCTTTGACTCCACAGACACCAATAAAAGCGTCTCTGAGGAGACTTAACATAAGCAAAGAAAATTCATTTGGAAAGGTGAAGCCCATCAGTCAGCAGGAAGCTCCAAATCCCACAGCTGGTACATGTCAGTTGCTGACCTCCACAGTAATACTATCTGTTTCTGTTAAAGGTGAACTAAAATCCATCAGGCTGGGCTCTCAGGGCCTCAGTTCACATCAGTGACCTGTGCTGATGCCTCTCAAGGTGAATCTGTTTTTTCATCATCCCCTCTATTCCAGTGTCTCCATCTCCGAAATGGGGGTGCCTATTTTTGCCTCTGCTGCCTCTAGGGTGAGAAAAAAATCGATCAAGGATGACCAAAACCAATATAATACAACAAAGTAATCCCAGCCATTATAACTTGAAAACTCAGCAGGGCCTCCACATCACTTGAGAAAACTATTTTATATGTGAATACAAATCACAACATCTGTCACACTCCCCTAATTTTTAAATCAGATCACTGTCAAATCCAAACAGCAAAGATATTTTTTTTAAATAAGACCATTTTGGGGGCACCTGGGTGGCTCAGTTGGTTGAGCATCCGACTTCAGCTCAGGTCATGATCTCACACTCCGCGAGTTCAAGCCCTGCGTCAGGCTCTGTGCTGACACCTCAGAGCCTGGAGCCTGTTTCAGATTCTGTGTCTCCCTCTCTCTCTGCCCCTCCCCTGCTCATGCTCTGTCTCTCTCTCTGTCTCTCTGTCTCTCTGTCTCTCTCTCTCTCTCTCTCTCTCACACACACACACACACACACACACACAAATAAACATAAAAATGTTTTAAAAATAAAATAAGACCATTTTTAGCTTTATCATACCTTGGGGTCTCTTTACCTCATAGTAGTTCAGTTTTTCCTTCAAAGACCTCAGTCTTCCCTGAGGATATTCATTCAGATCAACTTCAAATTGATTGACCTTTTTTAAATGTATACATTACACACACACACACACACACACACACACACACACACACAAACACAGACACACACACTGGAAGGCCCTCTCCAAATACTGAAAAGAATTGGATTTAGATTATCATGTAGGAAAGAAAAAAGAGGTTTTAGAGATCTAGTTCTGGAAAAAGTTGACGAAATAGACTAGGAAGGACCACCCTCACATGCAAATACATGTAGCCTAGCTCCATCTCCAACTGATATTAGCCACCTACAGGAAAGAGTGGAAAGAGCACAGGCTTTAGCAAAGGAATGAAGCTGGTTCTACTACTTGTTAGTTCTTTGGTTTGGGGCAAGTGCTTCATCTCCCATCTTTAGATTTCTCTTTCATTAAATGGGGATTTTAATATCTCCTTTACAGAGCTGTCTTGAGAATTAATAAAACATACATAATGGGTACTAAGGAGGACACTTGTTGGGATGAGCACTGGGTGTTACATGTAAGTGACAAATGGCTAAATTCTACTCCTGAAACCAATATTACGCTATATGTTAACTAGAATTTAAATAAAAATTTGGGGGGAAAAAATGAAATAAAACATATGTAAAGTGCTTAGCACAGTCCCTGGCATAAGGGAGACACTCAGGATGTGTTAACTACTCTCATTCTCTGTCCTATGCAATGGCAAGAGAAGAAAAGAATGAAAATAGTCCTGGCCCTCAGAGGTCTCACCACTTATAAGAGAAACTTCCTCCCCAGTCCTTTCTGGTATAGGGAAATAGTAAGTCACACCTCGATCACCTAGACTGGGGACGTTAACATCTCATCTGCTTCCAGCTCACAAACACAGCGAAATCAGACACGCACAAGAGAGGATCAGAAAACAATGAAAGCTTTTCCGAGGAAAACTGGGGCCAGCCCTGAAAGGCAAAACTGCATTACACCAATTATTCCTGATCCAGGCTGAGGTGTCTGGGTGCACTGGATAATTAGAGGCTGCCCCAGTCTTTGCACTGACATGACTGGTGCTATTTAATGTAATTACATTACAGTAGAATGATGAGTTTTCCCATAATTGGTAGTTACAGCATAATTGTGACTACACAGAATATTAACACCCTAATTGCCAGAGCCTTCCAAAAATTGTTAGCTAAGTAAATGTTTCCCTTCTCTCTGGGCAGCGAAACGAGAGAACTGGTACTTCCTAGGATAGCCTATCACATCTGCCCTTTTGTTTCTTCCTACACCAGTCCCCTCAGACCCTTCCAGGGATCCTCCTTCTCCTCCTGCAAGGACACAAAGTGATGCAACCTTCTACCTTCCTTCTGTATTAAAATCAGCTCTGCCAACTGGCAAACATCTGATAGAGTCATTTCATTGACAAGGATTACAGCAAGCACCTAAACTCATTGGGAGGCAGGCCTAGTTCAGTCCCAGCTTGCCCACCTTATCTCCGTGTGCCTTTGGCAATCATGTGACCTAACTAAGTCTTAGTTTCCTCACCTGTAAAATAGAGATTATGCCACCTACCTCCTGGTACTCATGTAGCAAGTAAATGAGTTAGAGCACATAGCATGCACTTATGAAATGTTAATTGAACTTGAGGGTGATTTACCAATCAAAACTAATAGGATGTTGGTCCAGGATTATTTCCACTTTTTTGTGGCAAAACAGATACCTTGAATTAAATCAGTCAGTCATTATTCAACAAGCAGGTAAAATATTTGAGGAAGTAGAACAATTTTTCCAAAACTTCATAAGTCCCATAATAGTTTCTGGCCACACAAGAGGTGGGACAGCATGACACATTAATGCACGTACCACAAACCCATAAATCTCAACTCTGCCAATTTCTAGCCGTGTGACCTTGGGTAAGAGACTTAACTCATCTGTGTTACTATACATCTCCACCTGCAAAGGAGAAATACTAACTGTACTGAACTCCTAGGGTTGTTATGAGGATCATGTATATTAAAACATATAAAACTAACAGTCGCTGGCACCTTGTAAGCACCAAGTGTTGATGTTACTATGATTATTATTCTATTGACTGCTGATCAAATTGTGCATTCTTCGATGAATGGGATAAAATAATCACTGGAACCAGAACATCTCCTTGCATAGGGGGCTTATAACCATAACTGGGTGGTAATACGCACAAATGATGAACAAACTCAGCAGTAAAGAATATATTTTTTTAATTTTTTAAGTGTTTATTTATTTTTTTTTAAGTATTTTTTTTTTTAATGTTTGTTTTTGAGACAGAGAGAGACAGAGCATGAATGGGGAAGGGGCAGAGAGAGAGGGGGACACAGAATCGGAAGCAGGCTCCAGGCTCTGAGCCATCAGCCCAGAGCCTGACGCGGGGCTCGAACTCACGAACCGTGAGATCATGACCTGAGCTGAAGCCGGCCGCTCAACCGACTGAGCCACCCAGGCGCCCCTAAGTGTTTATTTTTGAGAGACAGAGAGACAGAGTACAGGCAGGGGAGGGGCAGAGAGAGAAGGAGACACAGAATCTGAAGCGGGCTCCAGGCTCTGAGCTGTCAGCACAGAGCCTGATGCAGGGCTCGAACCCACAAACCACAAGACCACAACCTGAGCTGAAGTCAGACGCTTAACCGACTGAGCCACGCAGGCGTCACAAAAATATATTATTATTTTTAAATTCAAGGATTGGATTAATCAGGCTGTAGTAGGGTATATATATTTATGCTTCTCCCTTTGAAATTTAACCAGTCCAACGAGATGCTTTCAACTGGAATTTTTCTTTTTGCCTTATATTTTTGTCAACTTCTATTGCCTTGTATTTTGAAAGGAGGTTGGAAATACTGAAAAAAACAGAAATTTGTTTCATGTCATCTCAGAATGAACACTGAGGGGAAGATCCACATGAAATAGAATTCATTACATAAGAGGAGACTGGGTGATCCCTGATAGTGAGATTGCTATCATTTCACCTACATAGCACTGGCTTCCTGGTGGGAATGTTATTCCCTGCCCATCCTCCCCACATAAAAGCTCTAACCATGAGGTTTATATAAGAATAGCCACATTCTTCCAGATCCCAACCCCAAAACCACTAATATTTGGTCCTGGATCAGGCCCTGACCTAAGCAGGGTCAATAATAGTACCTTATCCACTGGCTACAGCTGATTGGCTCAAGAGAGGCCATCTGACTCTCCCATCACCCCAATCAGGCACCCTTCTAATGACTGAGGTCAGAGATTGTGTGATTATGTCCTGTCCAAAAGTAAGAGCTGTAAGACACAAAACAGAGCTATTGATAACAAAGGTTCCCTTCCATGTGGAGGGAAAAAAAAAAAAAAAAAAAAAGAGGAAAAAGAAGCAGTCTCCAGTGGGAAAAAATGCAGGAGACACCATGAAAAACAGTGAAAGAGCTAGTGATGTTCTGGTCCTTCTTCTAGTCCTCCCCATATCCCAGATTTCTGTGACCTGGTGAGCCAATCTCCCTTAGATTCCATGGGCTAATGAACTTTCCTTCCTGACAAGTTGTATTTCTGTCTCTTGCATCCAAAAGAGCTCTGATATGCCCCTAAATCCTGGGAAAAAGCATATTGGCATCTTTAAAAATCGCCAAGTAGCTGAGCTTTGACACCCTCACCAAAAACCTTTGCAATTTCTTTCACAAAGGGAAAGAAGAGACAGGTTGTGTGGTGTAGTGAATAAAGCAAGAAACAGGAAGAGTTGCAGGCTTTGGAGACCTTTCTCTACCATTACCTAGGTATAGACCTGTTAGCCTTTTTAAGTGAGAACTTCCCATTTACAAAATAAGAGGGTTGGATTATAAGATTTCTAAGACCCATCCAAACCCCTAAATCCTAGTTTTCAGTTTTGTTTCTCTAAATTAATTGCATCTAAACTGTCAGGATTTAGTAGTGTTTGTCTAGCAGAAGTTGTTTTTCAAAACTTCTTCCCATTCTCCTTTTGGTAGTCTGGAAGCTTATGTTATCATTTGAGCCACTAAATTTCCCCGCTCTCAACCTTTCTTCAGTGAAGTCCAACACTTCTTGGAAGCTGACTGGAAGGTTACAGCTTGGAAAGCTGAGAAAGAGGATTAACAACAGTTGCTCGTTGGTGCGGTAAGACTAATGAAGAAACAGTGTGTGGTGATCATTTCTCTGAAGAGCAGTTTAACCCTGGGGAGGATTGCACCGATGGTGGCTGAAGACACTGGTCCATTTGAGAAAGGGTTGCAGGAATTAGCCTAGGGTTACACTCACTGACAGAGAGACCCTTAAGTAAAGGCACTTGGAATTTGTTCAAGCCAATCTGTGGGGAGCAGATGTCACCAGGAGCTCAGGGCTGGGATGTGAGCCAAGGTCAGGGAAGAAGTCAGGAAAACCCTACCTAGCAACAGATCTGCAGAGCCAGTGGCCATGTCTGTTGTAAGCATGGAGCGCTTCCTTCCATCCACTGCTGCCAGCTTTGCTGTATCGGAGAAGAATTGGAAGCTAGATGATCAGATAAAAAGTGCCTACCAAGCTGAGAGCAGCCTTGCCTGCCGTGTCTGAGATGGCATGCTCAGTCACTGCGGCGTATTTTCTCGAGCCTGCTAATGACAGAAGGAAGTTCCTAATGAAGTTATTGCTCTGCTGACTGAATTAATGATTTCCAGTTCCGGTGCTTGTAAACACACCGTATTCAAAGCGCTCACGTGTGAACTGAGGCAGCACTTTGGAGACACTGAGTCCACAGTGAACTCTTCACAGGTAGCAAAGTGCTGGGAGAAAACAGGGCTAACCAAGGGGAACCGGCTACGGTTGCCGGAACACTCTAAACCCGGTGAAGTTATTTCTGATTGGGAAAAGGGAGAAAGGAGAGAAGAGGATGAGAACTACATTTAAAGACAGGAAGGAAGGTAACAGGGGCAAATAAAGCCATCCACGTCCCCAGTGGGCAGCCCCTTCCATCTCCTACACCCAATGTCATCCCTTCGGCCACCTTCGGCTCCACTCTTTTTTAAAAAATGTTTGTTTATTTTGAGAGAGAGAGAGGAAGAGAGAATCCCTAGCAGGTTCTGCACTGGCAGTGCAGGGCCAGATGCGGGCTTGAACTCATGAGCCATGAGAGCATGACCCAAGCTGAAATCAAGAGTCAGACGCCTAAACGACTGATCTACCCAGGTGCCTCTCAGCTCCACTCTTCATCACAAATCCCAAATGTTAAAGTTATACCGGTTGCCCAGGGGAGAGCCTCATATTATGATAAAATATGTTGGAGAGAGAGGGAAAAAAATAATCTTTTTTCTGAATGTGCTTTTTAAAGCCATCACAGGGCAGGCATCTTTAGAGGTGACAAGCTCACCTGCAGCCTCACAGGGTTCACAGCGAGGATGACACACACAAGCCAGTCTCGGAGGTGACAGGCTGCATCCCACTTCCTGTGGCTGCTGCTGCTGCCATCTGCATCTGAGTTAGTCAGGGACCCAGTGCGCAGCGGGTCCCCGGAGCAGAGCGGCTGCCAAATTACAGAGCAAGGAGCACTCGGGTGGTGGGAGGGGGAGGAAGGAGGAAGCTAACTAATAGCTTGCAAGCATGCCTTCTAAAAAGCGTGTTAACCAAACAAGCTGCCATCCCTTAATCCCTCCCACTCCTGCCTGAATGTACACTAATTGAAAATTAAGTTTTCAATTTGAAGCCATTTTCTAATTCTGTCTCATTCAGGAGCAGTTAGAGCCCCGGTGTTTTGCTCAATTCCCAGTGTGCTTTTCATGAGTTCCTTCAGGAAGCTGACAAAGGAGTCTTGTCAAACATGTTACTGACAGCAGCGGGTGGGAAGGTTTGTATACAAGGAGTCATCTTGGAAGCTAAAGAAAGCCAGGCCAGGGCCAGGCTAAAGATTCTGCCAAGTGAAAGACACTTTCCCCTGCCTTTCCCCTCTCCTTCTTCCTACAGTTAAACTGTACTTGCAACCTGGCAAAGGGGACCTTCCCACTAACCACTGTCCTGTCCCCAGTGTGTTAGGAAAGCCTCCCAATAAGACCAGAAGCTCCCTGAGGGCAAGTTCTCCAAACTCCAAGGGCCATTGACCTTGATCTCCACGGAGGAACGGAATGAACCTAAGTCTATAAAAGGAGAGCAAATTGTCATAGTAAATAGTGAAAAACAGGTTTGTCAGCAGCGTTCTGTAAAAAATTGAAGTTATAAAACTTATTTTTTGCTTATATTTAACAAAATTGAGGTCATTATTATTCCATAGCAAATAATAAATCATGTATTGATTCCTGTTGCATGATTTTCCCCACATAATCGCATGCTTGCACAATAGGGTATTCTTGATTTCATGTTTAACTTTCACAACAAGAGCAAAGAGAGTCATTTTTGGAAAACACAAAGTGGTCCTCAGTTTTCCAAGGGACTCTCTTAAGCATTTGATATGCTAAGCATTCTCTCTTGAAGAACCTCAGGCATTCTTACCTTTGTCTCAGGCTTCAATTTTTTTTTTTTTTTTTTTAACATTTTTGAGAGAGAGAGAGAGAGACAGATTGCAAACAGGGGAGGGGCAGAGAGGAAGACACAGAATCAGAGCAGGCTCCAGGCTCCAAGCTATCAGCACAGAGCCCAACGAGGGCCCCTAACCCACAAACCGTGAGATCATGACCTGAGCTGAAGTCAGATGCTCAGACAAGTCACCCAGGTGCCCCAACCACTGTAGTTTTTCCGTAGTTCTTCCCAGTCCTGTTTTGCCAAACAGCATGCATGAGATTCAGACAGCCTTCCAACATCGATTCCATTGACTTCACGAAATCCTACATCTTTTGCAGTATTTCCAGTTTCACTTTGCAATTGATTTACATTGAATTGCAGTTATCAGATGTTTACCCTTCGTAAATCATCAAGAGCCTGACAACCACCCACAAGGACACCGGGTGATATAAGGGGATAGAGGCTAGGGCTAATAGGGAAGGATGCCTGCCTGGGAACTGCTTTCAGAGGTGAGTTCATTCGTGGATATTTTCACTCACAAAGCCTTTTCTATGCAATTTCATAGGACAGGACCCCCATGATTTCCTAAGAAACTCAGATATCTGCCATGGATTTCTACCAAGCAATGATTTGAAAATAATATGATTCTAATGAATGATTGGGCTACAAGGAAGAAGGAAGGAGGCTTTGTTTGGGAGCTTAATTAATGAAATCTTCCCAAAGCATCATTATAGGTAAACTATGTTAAATGACATAATCTTTATACCCCTTTCTCAAAGTCTTGGGCAAGTAAAAATCACATATGCTTTGATTTAAATGTAGGTCTGAAATGTAAATGTTGTGATTAATTGGGACTTGAGTGACAAAATGGAATGCAGGAGAAGATGGAATCTTGGGGACAGAAGGAAATGAGAGAATAACATGCATGAATTTGCAAGCCTGGGGCTTGAGTAATTTGGGGGTGGATCAGGGATGCTCGGTGCAGTAGCTCAAAGAAGCAGGAGATAAAAGTAAAAAGAGAGGAGGAAATTATAAGCCCAGACTGGAGAAAAAAAGGAAAAGAAAGATTCAAGGAGTTAAGATATCAATTCACCTTGCCAGGCAGGGACTAGGACCCCAGCTATTAAAAGTGCTATCACAGGGAGAAAATCAGTGGTTTGTGGTCTGAGTGCTTTAGAGAATGTACTTTCAACAAGGAACTTGAGAGTTACACTTGCTTCCCCACCAGATCATTGTGGTTCAGAGACTGACTTAACCACTGCCATGGCCACAAATAAGTGATCCAATTGTCTGACCTTCTGCACCTTGGTAACAAAATGAGGGTGTCACTCTGCATTTCAAAGAGTTTTTGAGGGCTACAATTAATTTCCATGTTATTTTATACACACACACACACACACACACACACACAATCATACCTTAGTCTTTCACTACGTGTGGCTAGTTATAATGATAATAATAGGGATGGGGCCAAGGTGTACGCAACCAACCTGAAGACAGGCAGGTGGAACTGTGTTAGGCTAATGGAACAACAGTTACTAATCCCTGATCCTGTGAGACAGCAGACTTTGCTGTCTATACAAATGACTGAGTAACAAGCACTGAGACATGGGCTGTCACCGTGAAAGCAAAAAGAGCCTGTAGCAGCCCAGAGTGGAGGCAGAGTGAAGCATTCCAGGTCTGCATATACTCTGAGAGGTGTCCAGTAGCAATGAAGGAGCAGCTTCCCCTGGGTGTGGCCAAGACGGTCCCAGTCCAGGAACAGTCAGTGTGTATGGGAAAAACTTGGACATTCTTGACAAGATTAATGGCAGGAAAAATAAGACCTAATTGCAGTACCAAATCAAGGAAAAGGCAGGAGGACTGGGAGATTAATTCCTGGCTCCTTGAAAATGATAACAACATCAATCCAATACATGGGCACTCATGTCAAATAGGGTCCCCTAGAAGCAGAACCTGAGGCAGGACTTCAGATGCATAGGACACATTAAGGCCATGCTCTCAGGAAGGACCTGTAAGGGAGTAAACATTAGGAAAAAGCTGAGATAAAGTCTCAGATAAAGTCTAGCCTTGGTCAGCGACCCAGGGAGGAGAGATCAACGTCCCAGGCATCTCCAACAAGGCGGTTCCTAAAGCCAAGGAGAATTCTCCATAGAAGGCCACTGGTGTAAGCTGTTAACAATGGATGAGAATGGGTGCACCAGCTGGCAAAGGGATCTAGGAAGAACAATTGTTTCTACTATAATATCATTCTAGGTGGGTGCTTTAGGTGTATTAATTCATGACAATCTCCTAGGAGAGTCTTCTGACTTACAGAGGAGAAAGGGGAGGCTCAGTTACTCTAAGTAACTTGCTTTAAGTCACCCAGCTTATATGACAGAGCCAGGATTTGAACGCTGGCACTTTAATTCTGGAACCCACATGCCTAGCCACTATTCTATCTTACGAGATGCTGTTATAGAATGAATTACATCCCCCCCTCCCAAGAAAAAGATGTTGAAGTCCTAATCCCCCAGTGCCTTAGAATGTAACCTTAGAATGGATAGGGGAGCATTGCAGATGAAATTAGTTAAGATGAGATCATACTAGAGTGGGTGGGCCCTTTATCCAAAATGACTGATGCCCTTGTAAGAAGAGAAAACACAGACACATGTGGAAAGAATGCTAAGTGAAGACAGAAGCAGACATTGGAAATGTGCAGCCAAGGAATGCCAAGGATTACCGGCAAACCACCAGAAGTGGGGAAAACGTGATGAATTCTCCCTGACAGGTTTCAGAGGGAGTATGGCCCTGAGGATGCCTTGATTTTATACTTTGAGCCTCCAGAACTAGGAAAGAATGCATTCCTGTTGTTTTAAGCCTTCTGGTTTGTGGACCCTGTGGCCACCCCAGAAACTAATACAGATACAAAGAGAAGAAAGCAAACATTGGGGAAGAAACTGTCCTGATATAATTACTAATTTTAGCTCAAAACATGATTTACTCAAGAGTACATTATAAGTACAAGCAACTGTTTTTAAATGATGTATATACAAGGAATTTACACAACCCTCGAGAAATTAAGCTATAGTATTTAAGCTCTCCAGCTTGGAGTCATACTGGTTTGTGTTACAATTCCAGATCAATCATGCATTTAGCAGGGGCACGACCGTGGGCCAGTGCACTGACCTCTCTGCTGTTCGGTTATTCATTTGTGAATGGTGACAATGATAGTACCCTCTCCTAGAATTACTAGGAGGATTTCATGAGATAATACATTTAATAAAGCACATGATCTGATACATGGTGAGGACCGAACATTAGCTCTTATTTCTTTTACAGTAATCCTTTCCTTATCCGTGGAAGATACATTCCAAGACCCCCAGCAGATGCCTAAAACCGCAGATGTATCCAACCGTATGTAGAGCATGTTTTTTCCTATATGTACATACCTATGATAACTTTTAACTTATAAATTAGTCACAGTAAGGAATGAAAAACAATGACTAATACAAAAATCGGACAATTATGACAATATACAGTTGACTCTTGAAAAACATGGGGGTTAGGGGTGCCAATCCCTGCACAGTGGAAAATCCACGTATAACTTTTGAACACTCCAAACCTAACTAGTAATAAATAGCCTACTGTTGACCAGAAGCCTTACTGGTAACACAGTCACTTAGCACATATTCTGCATGTTTTCTGTATTATATACTATATTCTTATAATAAAGCAAGCTACAGAAAAAATGTTAAGAAAATTATAAGGAAGAGAAGATACATTTACGGTACTGTACTTATAAAAAAATAAAATAAAATTGCCTGCATGTGGACCCAGGCAGTTCAAATTCATGTTGTTCAAGGGTCAACTATACTGTAATAAAAATTATATGAGTGTGGTCTCTCTCTCTCCCAAAATCTTTTTTTAATGTTTTTTTTGTATTTATTTTTTTTAACATACAATTTGTTGTCAAATTGTTTTCCATACAACACCCAGTGCTCATCCCAACAGGTGCCTTCCTCAATGTGTTTTATTTATTTTTGAGAGAGAGAGAGAGACAGAGCATGAGTGGGGGAGGGGCAGAGAGACGGAGACAGAATCAGAAGCAAGCTCCAAGCTCTGAGCTGTCAGCACGGCGGTACTCGAACCCGTGAACCGCAAGATCACGGCCTGAGCTGAAGTCGGCCGGCTTAACCGACCGAGACACCCAGGCCCCCCTCCCAAAATTTTATCTTACATACTCACCCTTCTTGGGATGCTGTGAGATGAAAAAAGGTCTACGTGATGAGAAGTGAGGGGAAGGATGTGGCCTGTCACGCGGTGTTAGGCTGCTATTAACCTTCTGATGATTGGTCAGAAGGAGGACCACGTGCTTCCGGACTGCCCTTTGACCCCAGGGAATGGAATCTGCAGAAAGCGAAACCGCAGATAAGGCGGAACTGCTGGTGCCTTGAAATCCAATCACCGTGGGCTCGGGACACCTGAGCTCCCGTCTCATCTCGGTTCTACTCGTGGATACACGGGCACCGCCCGGACTCCTTCCCTCAGCTGTACGTGGGGTTCAGCTGAAGTACTGTTGGAAAAGTAAAGCAATCAAATAGGACGATACATATAAATGTCCTTTGGGAATAATAACCCTCTGTAAATATGACACATGTTGACAATGCTAGCTAATTATTCTCCCCTGAATTAAAGAGAACTAATTATGGGCTGGCAGGAGGAATCCTTTTCTTCTCAAACTTGAATGAGTGTAGAGTTACCTGCATTGCTTGTTAAAATGCAGCTTCTGGGGGCGCCTGGTTGGCTCAGGTCATGATCTTACTGTTCCTCAGTTTGAGCCCAGCATCGGGCTCTATGCTGACAGCTCAGAGCCTGGAGTCTGCTTCGGATTCTGTGCCTCCCTCTCTCTCCACCCCTCCCCTGTTCACACTCTGTCTCTCTCTCCCTCAAAAATAAATAAACTTAAAAAAAATTTTTTTTTAATGCAGATTCTGATTCACCAGGTCTGGGATGAGGCCTGACATTCTGCATTTCTAAGAAGCTCCCAGGGGGTGCCCATGGTGTGCATCCAGAATTCATGGAGATAGGAAGATGCCTTGCAAAATACCATGAGATTTGCCAGTCAGGTGGGGTTCACCGCTTAACCATGAGGACTTCCAGTCTGCTGGAAGATAATTTACCCTCTTTCTGGTAGCAAGATAGAAGGTCTTTTGTTACAAATATAAATTTTGTATGTGTACTTGCTGTATTGGGGATAAAAATCACCAGAAAAGCTCTAGAGAAGTCCCTCTGGGGTGAAGATAAAGGCCTATTTGTGCCCTGAGGGGTGCTTAATGCTTCCCAAGGGAGGCCCCGAAGTCTGGATTGTTTCAACCACTCCCAATGGCCCCTTCCACAACGCAGCCTGTACTAGGGATGAGGAGTAAATGCTGGATAAAGAACAATGATGGAGGTTTATTGCCACCTACTGGATTAAGAAAGAAAAGAGTATAGCAAAATATTTCATTGATTCCAGTTCTGACATCTGATCTGAAAAGGGCCAAAAAGAGGGGTGTATTGTAGAACTGCAAAAGACCTTGGAGACTGTAGGTTCAACCCTCTGATCCCTGAGTTCAACCCTGCAGCATAAACCATGTAGGACTGAGGACTGTTTCCTCAGTCTCTTTGCCAGGTCCCAGAAGAATAACAGCCATAATTCAGGGAGGGCTTAATATGTGCATCCAGGGGCATTATTTATATTATCTCAATCCTCACAACAGCCTTCAAGTTAAACAGTATTGTTATCACCACTTATGCAGAGGCAGAAACTGAGGCTTGGGGAAGTTGAATTTATTTAAAATCACCAGTATTAATAGGAGACTGGACGTAAACCAGGTCTATTTGCCTACAGAGGCTGAAAACCTTAACAGGTAAGCTAAAGTCAGGCACAGGGCCAACTGGCACTCAGCCTTCCTGATTGTGTGAGAAACACGCAGTCATTAAAGTAAAGAGACAGGCTGCCTCTTCTGTTCTCCTGCCTGTTCCCCCATCATCCACAAAACACGTCCTCAACCTTTGTTCTTAGAAAGACTTCAAAGTTTAGGCTCCTTTGTGCTGATCAGCTAGCCACCGAATCATCCATTCTTTCTCTATCCTAGAATGCATACTCCACTGTATTAGTTTCCTAAGGTAGTCATAACAAAGTACCATGACCTGGATGGCTTAAACAACAGAAATTTGTTTTCTCCCAGTTCTGGAGCCTAGAGGTCTGAAATCAAGGCACCAGCAGGACCACATTCCCTCTGAAACTGTAGGGGAGAATCCTTCTCCACTCTTTGCTAGCTCCTGGTTTTGCAGGCAACTGTTGGCATACCTTTGCTCACAGATCTGTCACTCCAATGTGTGCCTCCACCTTCACATGACCATCTTCCCTGTGCATCTGTGTGTCTCTTCTCCTTTTCTTACTTATAAGGACAGCAGTCACACCAGATTGAGGGCCCATACTACTCTAGTATAACTTCATCTTAACCAATTACATCTGCCACAACTTATTTCCAAATAAGATCACATTCTGAGGTTCTGAGAAGGACATGAATGGGAGATTGGGGGGGGGGGGGGACACTATTCAACCCAGTATTTCAACCCTAGTGGTTTTTGAGTATGACCACTGAAGTCCACCCTCCTGAATTCAAATCCTGGCTCCAGCCCTAACTACTTGTGTGATTGGGGACAAGCTACCTAACCTTGTTAAACCTCAGTTTCCTCACCTATAAAATGGGCATGATAATTATCTCCATCTCATAGAGTTATTATGAAGATTAAGAGTTAATACATATATGGTAACTCTCAGAACCTGACAGCGTGATATAATTTCTAGAGCCCAGTTGCCCAGGATTTAAACTTTGACTTTGCTGCTTACTAGCTGTATAAGTCTTGGGCAAGTTATTCAGCCCCTCTATTCACAGCATCCTCATTTGTAAATTGAGTGATGCTGATGGTGATGATAATTGTACCTACCCATGTAGAGGGGAGAGGTTACAAATACTTAAAGAGTTAGAATACTTGGCATATAATAAATGCTCAGGAAATGTTACCTAGCTAGGATCATCTCCCTCAGAGTTCTGTTGAAGGATTAAATTATGTAATTCATTTAGACCCTGGGTTTCAGTATATGCTCAATGAATCATGATGATGATGATGATGATGATGATGATGATGATGATGAAGGTAAGAAGGAG